>NC_068446.1:501922-716922 GCF_023373465.1 Oncorhynchus keta | reverse complement strand
GCTCTGGAGAATTTTTATCAAGGATCTCGCTGTACTTTGCTCCGTTCATCTTTCCCTCGATCCTGACTAGTCTCCCAGTCCCTCCCTCTGAAAAACATCCACACAGCATGATGTTGCCACCACTATGCTTCACCGTAGGGATGGTGCCAGGTTTCCTCCAGAAACGGTACCGCGCGGTACGTTTTGGTAATACTCTATACCGCGCGGTACGTTTTGGTAATACTCTATACCCAAATTTAAGTAGGGTTGGAATCCACCCCGCGGTACGTTTTGGTAATACTCTATACCGCACGTACGCGGTTAGAGTATTACTCTAAACCCAAATTTAAGTAGGGTTAGAGTATCCACCAAAACATACCGCGCGGTATAGAGTATTACCAAAACGCACCGCGCGGTATAGAGTATTACCAAAACGCACCGCGCGGTATAGAGTATTACCAAACGCACCAAAAGCGCGGTATAGAGTATTACCAAAACGCACCGCGCGGTATAGAGTATTACCAAAACGTGCCGCGCGGTATAGAGTATTACCAAAACGCACCGCGCGGTATAGAGTATTACCAAAACGTGCCGCGCGGTATAGAGTATTACCAAAACGTACAGCGCGGTATAGAGTATTACCAAAACGTGCCGCGCGGTATGTTTTGGGGGTGGATCCCGTCCAACCCTACTTAAATTTGTGGACCATACTTTATTTATTGGCCCTGACTCTTGACCTTTCCAAAAGTTATTTATACGTCCTCCGAAATTAGATTTGATAAAGAGCAGTTATTTTGGGAACCCATATAATTTATTTCTAACAACTGACCTTCTCACAGCTCTTCTACAGTACTTTTTTTTGTGGGGTTGTTTTGGTATCGAGCATCGTGATACTAACCCTGGTATAACAAAGTCAAAATTCCGGTATCTTGACATTACTCTGTCCCCTGGCCCTCCCAACTAGACTAGAGTGGGGGCATGTTGACTCACTCCTGGGTTTGCTCCAGCCAGTGGGAGCGAATCATTGGCTAGCCTGCTGTCCATCAGGACTCCATTACCCAGAAAGACATGAGGCAGTTATTTAAGATGGAACATGCATCTTAAAAAAACAACTTTCCTTGTATTTTGGTCCTTTTACAAACCTGCAGTATGTACAATAGTAAACTATAGCTTGGTGTCACAATAATGAGTGAAGAGGTGTGGAGTCAGGCGCAGAGAGCAAAGATGTGGGCAAAACAACACGCTTTAATGTCCCGGAAACACAACATGTACAAAGTGAAAACACAAATGAACAGAAATATAAACGGACAGCGTGAAACCCAAAATGCAACAAAATGCACTCAACCAACATAACAGACGAACAAGCCCGCACGAAACAGAAGCGGGCTAAACAGACTATATATACCCTATCCTAACAACCAAACTAGAAACAGGTGCTACCAATTAGACAAAACTAAACGAACACAGAACGGATCGGCGATAGCTAGTAGACCGGCGACGACGACCGCCGAGCGCCACCCGAACAAGAAGGTGAGTCACCTTCGGTAATATTCGTGACACTTGGTCCTTTTACAAACCTGCAGTATGTACAATAGTGTGCTATAGCTTGGTCCTTTTACAAACCTGCAGTATGTACAATATTATGCTATAGCTTGGTCCTTTTACAAACCTGCAGTATGTACAATATTATGCTATAGCTTGGTCCTTTTACAAACCTGCAGTATATACAATATTATGCTATAGCTTGGTCCTTTTACAAACCTGCAGTATGTACAATAGTGTGCTATAGCTTGGTCCTTTTACAAACCTGCAGTATATACAATATTATGCTATAGCTTGGTCCTTTTACAAACCTGCAGTATATACAATATTATGCTATAGCTTGGTCCTTTTACAAACCTGCAGTATATACAATATTATGCTATAGCTTGGACAGTAAATAAATATGGATATGTTGTTTTCTATTATTCGGCAGTGGTAAACAGAGAATACATTTTCTTTCTGCTACAGGACCTCCTATATGTGGTTGCACCCAAACAATGTATGGGCCTAATCATAGAATTGGATACAGTATAGAATCCCTATTAATTCAATAGGTTCTCTGTGGACCTAGTCGTAACCTAGTCCTAATCATAGAATTGGATACAGTATAGAATCCCTATTAATTCAATAGGTTCTCTGTGGACCTGGTCGTAACCTAGTCGTAAAGATTTGTCTTTTAACTTTTGGAATGCATAACTTTTTATTCTGGAATTGACACAACCAGTCATGTTTTCATCGCATTGTCAATCACGTCAAAGTTTTCTTTACTCGGCTACCTGCACACGTTCAATTCACTTGCAATATATTTCCAGCCTCCAAACAGTGGTGAATGGAAAGAGACATCTGTTACACAACACCAAAAACTGTCACGACATTTGGCAATTGTCATTAGGCCAGAATGTATGCATCCATTGCTGTCTGCACGTGTCTCGGTTTTGGCCAAATGTCAATGTTCTCATTGAATCATATTTTGGAGAGTAGCCTATACAAACTTTTTTCTACTCCGTTCGCAAATGTTTCATGCATCTGAAATGCAGAAGTGATAAAGTGGTGTAATAGCCTAGATTTGACTTGACATTTTGCTTTAATTATTGTGATGGGCTCATGTTTTACCGTACGGCATACCCCCAATATTACCGGATGGTACTGCCTTCACCACTAATATTAGAGCTGTTTTCCTAAAGAAGTCACATCCACTTCATATTTTGTTTCCTTGCCGCAATACTGTTGTCGTCCTGGTACTGTGTGTGGGTGTACACTAAATGTATTACAATACTGTTGTCGTCCTGGTACTGTGTGTGGGTGTACACTAAGTGTATTACAATAGTGTTGTCGTCCTGGTACTGTGTGTGGGTGTACACTAAGTGTATTACAATAGTGTTGTCGTCCTGGTACTGTGTGTGGGTGTACACTAAATGTATTACAATACTGTTGTCGTCCTGGTACTGTGTGTGGGTGTACACTAAATGTATTACAATACTGTTGTCGTCCTGGTACTGTGTGTGGGTGTACACTAAGTGTATTACAATAGTGTTGTCGTCCTGGTACTGTGTGTGGGTGTACACTAAGTGTATTACAATAGTGTTGTCGTCCTGGTACTGTGTGTGGGTGTACACTAAGTGTATTACAATAGTGTTGTCGTCCTGGTACTGTGTGTGGGTGTACACTAAGTGTATTACAATAGTGTTGTCGTCCTGGTACTGTGTGTGGGTGTACACTAAGTGTATTACAATAGTGTTGTCGTCCTGGTACTGTGTGTGGGTGTACACTAAGTGTATTGCAATAGTGAATTTGCACGTTTCTTTTGAGTCTGATAGCCGTGTTAAGTTGTGTCAATACGAAAATGTGAATCCTCTAATCTGGCATTTCTTGATTTGTATACTAGACTAATATTTAGAAGTCACATTAACTTGAATAATAATAATGAAATGCCACACAATAGTGTAGTTGTGGAGAAAAGCCACGTGTTTCTTTTGAGTCGTCGTTCCCTCCCACCGTGTACGTTGGCCAATTTCTGTAACCTCATTCCAAGACCGTGTTACGTGTCTCCTTGCTCTCTACCTTTTCCTCCAGAATGTTACGGGGGCATGTGAGGTGGCGCTACCCCAGCTGCCCCTACCCTGCATCAACAGCTCTGCCACCAGGGTCTACTTCGGCCATGAACGTCGCCTGGCAGAGGGTAAGACTGAGACAAACACAAGCACGGCTCTGCTCGCCAATCATACATTTCGTGCTACAAAAAAATTGCAGTGAGACCGAGTGCATTGTGTGTGAATTTAAATGTGCGTGTTGAGACTGTGAAACGAGACGTACGTGTAGTGTTTGCGCACTGCTGCTGAGCGACTATCTTCGTCATTAGAGTGAAACTTTGAATGAATATCAGAGGAGTCAAAGGTTGAGTCCCAAACGGCTCCCTATATAGTGCACATCTTTTGACCAAGTAGGGAATAGGGAGCTGTTTCTGCCAAAGTGTGGCTGCCTGGGCTGAAGAAAGTTCCTGCCGTCCACTGATTACAGCTGCTTCATTTAAACATCCACACAAAACATAATCATTTCAAATCAAAAACCCATTTTCAGCACAACAGGAGGTATTGTCCTGTGGGGTTTGAGACGTGGCATGCAGTTACATACGTGTGTGTCATAAGTGGGGAGTGTTGGTGTTGAGGACTGAAGGTCACATAAACATGAATTTAGATGAGTCATTTATCCCCTGACACGGTCTGTGACAAAAGAGCCACCAGAGATAGTGTGACATTTATGGAAGGTGTGTATGTTTGTATCCCTTTTGCACCAACCAACTCCTATAGACATTTTAATTTAATTTTTTTGCCCAATATGTCCTTGTTCAGTTGTATTATTTCACTATGCATTATATGTGCTACTGCACAGTGCTGGTTTGATCCATAATGAACTGATTGATTGATCAATTAATTGGTTGTGAGTCTTTCACTTTCAGGACGATTTGATACACATCTAGATACATGGGCTCCGATATGATACAGGAACGATATGTTTTAGTTTGAAATGATTTGGTGCGATTCTGAGCTGAGCCATGAGGGAAACTGGGCATCTACCACACTACTATCAGTTAGGGGGGTGGGGCAATGTTTGGTCTTTGTCCCCTCCCCACTTTTGATCTGAAATCACAATCAGCCATGAATTAGTCATTTTTGTAGATTTAAAGTGTAATTTATCAATATTTATATTTTTAAATTAGCTATGACATATCCGAAGTTCTGCTATATATTTATCAAATATATGTACTTTCACCGTCTCATAATCTTAATAGTTTTGACGGACTCTGAGCTCTTCTGCTGCCCCAATTTTTTTTTTTTTTTTTTTGGGGAATGTGAGCCTTAATTTTTTTGGGGGAATGTGAGCCCCAATTTTTTTTGGGGAGCCCCAATTTGTTTTTGGGGGAATGTGAGCCCCAATTTTTTTTGGCTCCAATTTTTTTGGGGGGAATGTGAGCCCCAATTTTTTGGGGGGGGGGAATGTGAGCCCCAATTTTTTTGGGGGGGGGAATGTGAGCCCCAATTTTTTTGGGGGAATGTGAGCCCCAATTTTTTGGGGGGAATGTGAGCCCCAATTTTTTTGGGGGTGTGAGCCCCAATTTTGGGGGGGATGTGAGCCTACCTAGCCAGAAGTTTTCTCTGGCAGTAGCATTGGCTACTTTCATTCCGGTAAAACACCATTTTCAACGGCGCAGTTGATAAATGTAACCTAGTAAATTTACAGTGGTTGTCACTCAACTTATAAAGCAGCTTTGCGCAAGCCAGTTTACAAACGTATCAGATCAGGAATAGGCCTTCCTCATTGGTCAGCATGCAAATCTGAAATTTGAGAAAAAAACTTTTTTTGTGATTTGGCGATTTTGGAACGTTTTATTCTATTTCCTGACCAGTGCATGCTACATTTGGATCGGTTTGTGGTCCAATTGACCAATGCACTCGTATCTTAAACATTTGAACCAGGGACTGATGCATATCGGCTAATCATTACTTCCCTAATTGATTGTGATATTGATTTATTAATCAGGTGAGAAGCAGGCAGCCACCCACGTGTCCTTGGACCAGGAGTTTGACCGGGACCTAGCTGCCATGTGGCAGGACCTCGAGGAACAGGTGGTTGCCGCCGCAAAACGTGGGGTCGTTCCGCCAACGTTTCAATCCACCCAGTGCTGCCTGAACAGTCAGACGGACAACCTCCGCTTCCCGCTTGCTGTTGTGGAGGGTAACTACACTAGCACTTCCTGTCTCTCATCCCTTCTCCTTTTAGCACAGCTTTCTTTTCTTATCCCACTCCCTCATCTCTCTCTCTTCTCTCTCTCTTCTATTCAACTATGTCTGATGGCTTGATAGTTAGCCCACTCACACAACCCTTCACCTACAACCACATGCAGGTTATAAATAGTATTGAATTCACAATCCTCACACGGTGCCTTTCGGAAAGTAATCAGACACCTAGACTTTTAGCACATTTTTTTCCCTCATCAGTCTACTACACACAATACCCCATAATGACAAAGCAAAAACAGTTTTCTGTAATTTTTTGCAAATGTACACTATCGTTTCAAAAGTTTGGTATCATTTAGAAATGTTCTTATTTTTTTTTAAAGAAAAGCACATTTTTTGGTCCATTAAATTTATCAGAAATACAGTGTAGACAATGTTGTAAATGACTTGTAGCTGGAAACGGCTGATTTTTAATGGAATATCTACAGAGGCCCATTGTCAGCAACCATCACTCCTGTGTTCCTATGGCAAGTTGTGTTAGCTAATCCAAGTTTATCATTTTAAAAGGCTAATTGATCGTTAGAAAACCCTTTTGCAATTATGCTAGCACAGCTGTTGTTCTGATTAAAGAAGCAATAGAACTGGCCTTATTTAGACTAGTTGAGTATCTGGAGCATCAGCATTTGTGGGTTCAATTACAGGCTCAAGATGGCCAGAAACAAAGACCTTTCTTCAGAAACTCGTCAGTCTATTCTTGTTCTGAGAAATGAAGGGAGGCCTGGTACACATCTGAGCAAGAAGACAAGTATATTGGATGTCTAGTTTGAGAAACAAATGCCTCAAGTCCTCAACTGGCAGCTTCATTAAATAGTACCTGCAAAACACAAGTCTCAAAGTCAGCTGTGAAGATGCAACTCCAGCACTCCGGTCTCTAACCTCAAAAAATTACAAAAAACCTGTGTTCCTTTTGCCATGATGGGGTATATTGTGTAGATTGACAATTTTAGTAACTTAATGCATTTTAGAAGTTGTGTTTTCTCTGTTCTCATCCTGCTCCCTTCCTCTCGTCTCTTCCTTTCGCCGCTACTTTGCAATCCCTTTCGCTACTACCTCCCTCTCTCTGCCTCTCGTCGCTCGCTCGATGTCACTCGCTCGGCCCGGCGCCGCCCTGCCCCTCGTCGCTCCCTGCCGCCCTGCCCCTCGTCGCTCCCTGCCGCCCTGCCCCTCGCCTCCCTGCCGCCCTGCCCCTCGTCGCTCCCTGCCGCCCTGCCCCTCGTCGCTCCCTGCCGCCCTGCCCCTCGTCGCTCCCTGCCGCCCTGCCCCTCGTCGCTCCCTGCCGCCCTGCCCCTCGTCGCTCCCTGCCGCCCTGCCCCTCGTCGCTCCCTGCCGCCCTGCCCCTCGTCGCTCCCTGCCGCCCTGCCCCTCGTCGCTCCCTGCCGCCCTGCCCCTTGTCGCTCCCTGCCGCCCTGCCCCTCCCTGCCGCCCTGCCCCTTGCGCTCCCTGCCGCCCTGCCCCTCGTCGCTCCCTGCCGCCCTGCCCCTCCCTGCCGCCCTGCCCCTCCTCCCTGCCGCCCTGCCCCTCGTCGCTCCCTGCCGCCCCTGCCCCTCGTCGCTCCCTGCCGCCCTGCCCCTCGTCGCTCCCTGCCGCCCTGCCCCTCGTCGCTCCCTGCCGCCCTGCCCCTCGTCGCTCCCTGCCGCCCTCCCTGCCGCCCTGCCCCCTGCCCCTCGTCGCTCCCTGCCGCCCTGCCCCTCGTCGCTCCCTGCCGCCCTGCCCCTCGTCGCTCCCTGCCGCCCTGCCCCTCGTCGCTCCCTGCCGCCCTCCCTGCCGCCCCCTGCCCCCCTGCCCCTTCGCCCGCCCCCCGCCCCTCGCGCCCTACTCCCCTCGCCCTACCCGCCCCTCGCGGCTCACTCTACCCGCTCGCCCTCTACCCGCCCCTCGCGGCTCGCCCTACCGCCCCCTACTCGCCCTCGCGGCTCGCCCTACCCGCCCCCTCGCGCCCCTCGCCCTACTCGCCCTACCCGCCCTCGCTCGCCCTACCCGCCCCTCGCGGCTCGCCCTACCCCGCGGCTCGCCCTACCCGCCCCTCGCGGCTCGCCCTACCCGCGGCTCGCCCTACCCGCCCCTCGCGGCCCGCCCCGCGGCTCGCCCTACCCGCCCTCGCGGCCCGCCCTACCCGCCCCCCGCGGCCCGCCCTACCCGCCCCTCGCGGCCCGCCCTACCCCCCTCGCGGCTCGCCCTACCCGCCCCTCGCCTCGCCCTACCCGCCCCTCGCCCTACCCGCCGCTCGCCCTACTCGCCCTACTCGCCGCCGCCCTACCCGCGGCTCGCCCTACCCGCCCCTCGCTCGCCCTACCCGCCCCTCGCGGCTCGCCCTATCCGCCCTACCCACTCCTCCCGCCCCTCGCCGCTCGCCCTACTCGCCGCTCGCCCTACCTGCCCCTCGCCACTCGCTCTACCCGCCCCTCGGCGCTCGCTCTACCCACTCCTCGTCGCTCTCTCTCTCTCTCTCCCTCTAGAACCCATCATAGTTGAGGTGGTGTTCCGGAACCCTCTAAAGGTTCCTCTGGTTCTCTCTGACCTCTCGCTGCTCTGGAAGTTTACACTCAAAGACTTCAATCGACCGCAACCGCAGGAAGACTCGGTCGGGGATGCTGTGCCCATCAGCAACGAGAAGGAGGCCAGCGTTCCCAGGGTAAGAGTGTGTGTTACCTTTGGTCTTTGAGTCTACAGTGCTGTAAGACCAGGGTCGTATTCATAAGTACACATTGTAGCAAAAATAAAAATACCTTTTTCTTATTGAATAAGTCCCTCACAATTTGTTTTTCTTTCGTTTGGTGCCTGTTGAATATGACCCAACTATTCTTCAATCAGCTCGTCATATCTGCAAATGTTGTCAGCCGGCTCATTTAACCTCTACTTTTACAATCCCTCTTGCTGCAGACTTCACAGAAAGATGATGTCATTGCCACAGAAGTCATCCCAGAGTTCTACCTGAGCCCTGAGGAGACTAAATTGGTAAGCTGCCTTTTTATGATTCTCTAGTTCTCTCTTCTTGCTGTGTTTCCTCTCTCGCCCTAATTTTCTGACTTTTCTCAATGTTCGACCCACAGTCTCTTCTTTTTCTTCTTAAAGGTCTCTATCAATTTCTTCTCTGTCTGATTCCTCTCTGTCTCCTCCCTCAGGCTCGTCTGAAGCTGCTGCCCCACCAGACAGGTCAGCTCAACATCCTGGGTCTAGTCTATAATCTGGCCTCCACCTCCTCTACTGGAGACACTACTATCAACAGCACCGCAGCCTCACAGACCGATGGTAACATACACATGGTCATGCAGTCACACACGCACAGTGAAACCAGTACTATAATTAAGCAATAAGGCCCAAGGGTGTGTGGTATATTGCCAATATACCATGGCTAAGAGCTGTACTTAGCACAGCTTACACGGAGTGCCTGGATACAGACCTTAGCTGTGGTATATTGGCCGTATACCAGAAACCCCCAAGGTGCCTTATTGCTATTATAAACTGGTTACAAACATAACTAGACCAGTAAATAGTAATTTTCTTAGCTGTGCTAAGTATACCACGGCGTTCAACCAATCAGAATTCAGGGCTTGAACCACCTGGTTTATAATCCTGTTTTGGTCCTTCTCACCTGACTGTTGCGATCCTCTCAACAGGTCCCTCAGCGGCAGAGGGGACATCAGTTCGTGGTCGACAGGACCTAGAGATCCAGGGGCCGCGGTTGAACCAGACCAAAGAGGAGAAGACCTCAGTCAGCCACGGTCCTGACCGACGTCTTGACCCCACAATCACCCCTCCCATGCCCCTGCTAGAGGTATTCACTCAATTCCACCCGTAGCCCCTTGATCTCTAGGTCCCTACTCACTGGACACTTCTGTAGATCTGAGAGGATTGGATTGGTGGAAGTAATTCTTAGATTCACAGGAATGGCTAGGGGGTGAATGTTTGATTCAGGGCTCGTCCTTTATCCTCTGCCCTCTTTCCCTGTATGACTGATGGTTTCATACCAGCGATGTGAATTGGTTTATGGTAGATTTCATCTACCATTTCTCCCATCTACTTTTTCAATTTCTGCAATGTATTACCATTTAGATTGAACTGGGCAGTATATGAGTAATTATGGGATGGATTCAGACTAGTCTATATTCAAATGACTGGCAGCCAATTCCCTCCCTATCACTGCTTTATATATCTGCCAATCTCCTGAGAAGGGCTGTTACATTGTAACTGGTCACACACTAACTAACCTCTCTCTGTCCCCATTTCTCTATCACTATCCCACCCCTCTTCCTCGCTCTCCCATTCCCCCCCAGGTATTCTTCCTCCAGTTCCCTACTGCCCTGCTATGTGGTGAGATCAGGAAGGCTTACGTGGAGTTCTGTAACATGAGTCGCGTTACCCTGTGTGGCCTGCGGGTGGCGTCCACGCACCCAGACTTCTTTACCTTTGGAAGCTCCTCCTTAGCCACACCTCTCACCCCCCTCAGCCCCACCTCTTTTGAAAACTGCTCCGCCTACAAGACCCTGGCCACACCCCCTGGCGCCACGCCCGGGTCTGTTGCTGCGGTGACACTGGTTTCAGAGGGGGACTTTGGGTCAGGGACAGGGTTGAGGGGTGGAGGAGTGTCCGGTGCGGGTACGGGGGGTAAAGGGATAACGGAGATCCCTCTAGGAGAGGGGACACTAAAGCCTGGAGAATCTACCCAGCTGCCCATGTGGCTGAGAGGACCGGACCAGGAAGGAGTCCACGAGATCCACTTCCTGTTCTACTACGAGAGCGCCGAGAAGGGAGGCAAGATCAGGTAGGATATTCACTACACAAGCCAAGATCAGGTATGGGGGCGACGCACCATTGGCCTAGCGTCGGCCGGGTTAGGGAGGGTTTGGCCGGTAGGGAATTCCTTGTCTCCCCGCGCACCAGCGACTCCTGTGGCGGGCCGAGCGCAGTGCACGCTAACCAAGGTTGCCAGGTGCACGGTGTTTCCTCCGGCACATTGGTGCGGCTGGCTTCCCGGGTTGGATGGCGCTGTGTTAAGAAGCAGTGCGGCTTGGTTGGGTTGTCTATCGGAGGACGCATGACTTTCAACCTTCGTACGGGAGTTGTAGCGATGAGACAAGATAGTAGCTACTAAACAATTGGATACCACGAAAATTGGGGAGAAAAAGGGGTAAAATAAATAAAAGTTTTAAAAAGAACAAAGTATGATACGCACTGCGTACTGAAAGCCACATTAGACCAGCCATTGAAGCAGGGGAGTGAATCCAAGAGCAACTTTTCATAATCTGATAGGGCAGAGTGATTAGAGGAGAGAAGCCTCTTACTCAATGCACATTAGGCCTACACCAGCCATCCAGAAATGGGAGAGAGCTGCCTGTTAATCAGGTAGAAGAGGTGTGACCTTGGGGAAGCTGCCTGATGCAAGACATGAAACTAGAAACTCTCATTATAAAAAAAAAATGTATAAAAATGGAATGGAGCTGATAGAATCCACAAAAAAAAAGCAGCCTACGTTTGAAGTCTTCACACAAGACTACACAAGTTAAGACCAGGTGGAGGAAGAGAAGACTGGTATTCACTCATTAGTCAATACACATCACACAAGCCAAATAGTGTAACACGAAAGCCCTAAGGGGAGAAAGTAGCTTTTTATATTCAGGTAGGGGAGAGTTGTGTTCACTAATACACAAACCAAGGAGTGGAACATGAGAGATTTCTCGTGTCTCTTCTCCAATTGTATTAAATGATAAAATATGATTTAAGTAAGTTTTGATTTCAGTGGTAATTTTGAGTCTCTTTTATTAAGCATGACTACAGCCTAGTGCTTCAAGTTGAATGAAATGTTTTAATTTCACATTTTAGAGCAAATATTCTGTTAGAGTGGTGGGTGTAATCAAGCAGTAGAAAACTTACGATGAGTCCTGGCCAAACTTAAGCACTGCCTGAAGCATATTAGGTATCATTTCAATACCGGTGTGTATTTCTTAAGTCTCCTAGTTATCCTGAATGTACACCTGCATATGTCAGTCTTGCTTTAAAATCAGTGTTCACTGCTTGTAGTCAGACGTCCTTGTCTTGTCGTGACCCATGTGTACATATTTTGTATATTTTAAACCTCAATTACATTTCAACAACCCGCCTCACCCAATGTGGTACGGATCTGCTATTTTCTATGCTTTAGAACCGGAACCCCCAACAGAAGCTAGCCAGCTAACTAGCTAGTAGTCAGTTAGCCACTGCTAGCGGTCATCAGCTAACCTTAGCCCGGTCAACTCCTGCCAGTCTGCACAGCGAGATTCAACCCCGAGCACACTGGACTGCTTTTTCTCCACCACATCTCCATGTCTCCGGTTTCCTACCGCAAGCTCTGAATCTTTTCACCTGGATCATCGTAGCTAGCTATCTGAGTGGCTACTCCTGGCTAACGTCTCTGTCTCGAAGCAAGCACCAGTTAGCCTGGAACTAGCCTCGTACTAGAACCATCTCCCGGCTAGCTGAAGAGGTCCATCAGCCACTACTTGGGCTACCATACCTATTTTGCCAATTGGCCTGGACCCCCTTTACTGCCGACACAGAGCCCCGCTGATCCATCACGACTGGTTTACCGACAAAATCCACCCGAGGGGGTTTCAACAGGTTCCTCCGTTGCGACGTCCCCTGAAGGGCCCATCCGCTAGCCCACTAGCTGTCTAGATATAGGACTGTTAGCTGAAGAGATCCATCAGCCAATTTCTTGGGCTACAATACCTATTTCGCCAATTGGCCTGGACCCTTTTACTGCCTATCCATCACGACTGGTCTGCCGACGTAACCATCCGCGGGGGCTACAACTGACTTCAGTCGCGACGTCCCCCTAAGGCTCTTCTGCTAGCCCCGACCAGCTAGCTGTCTGAATCGCCGTGTCTCCAGCTCGCCTAGCTACTCACTGGTCCCTATGATAACTCTGCTACGCATGCCTCTCCCTAATGTCAATATGCCTTGTCCATTGCTGTTTTGTTTAGTGATTGACTTATTTCACTGTAGAGACTCCAGCCCTGATCAATATGCCTTAGCTAGCCCTTTTGTTCCACCTCCCACACATTGTTACCCCACCTGGTTTAAATGGTGTCTCTAGAGGCAACTTCTCTCATCGTCACTCAATGCCGAGGTTTACCTCCACTGTATTCACATCCTACCATACCACATTGTCTGTACATTATGCCTTGAATCTATTCTTCCGCACCCAGAAACCTGCTCCTTTTACTCTGTTCCGAACGCACTAGACGACCAGTTCTTATAGCCTTTAGTCGTACCCTTATCCTACTCCTCCTCTGTTCTTCTGTTGATGTAGAGATTTATCCAGGCCCTGCAGCGCCTAGCTCCACTCCCATTCCCCAGGCGCTCTCATTTGTTGACTTCTGTAACTGTGAAAGCATTGGTTTCATGCATGTTGAGACTGAATCTAAAACAAAAATCCAGAAAATCACGTATGATTTTGAAGGAATTAATTTGCATTTTATTGCATGACATAAGTATTTGATCACCTACCAACTAGTAAGAATTCCGGCTCTCACAGACCTGTTCGTTTTCTTTAAGAAGCCCTCCTGTTCTCCACTCATTACCTGTGTTAACTGCACCTGTTTGAACTCGTTACCTGTCTAAAAGACACCTGCCCACACACTCAATCAAACAGACTCCAACCTATCCACAATGGCCAAGACCAGAGAGCTGTGTAAGGACATCAGGGATAAAATTGTAGACCTGCACAAGGCTGGGATAGGCTATACAGGACAATAGGCAAGCAGCTCGGTGAGAAGGCAACAACTGTTGGCGCAATTATTAGAAAATGGAATAAGTTCAAGATGATGGTCAATCACCCTCGGTCTGGGGCTCCATGCAAGATTTCACCTCGTGGGGCATCAATTATCATGAGGAAGGTGAGGGATCAGCCCAGAACTACACGGCAGGACCTGTTCAATGGCCTGAAGAGAGCTGGGACCACAGTCTCAAAGAAAACCATTAGTAACACACTACGCCGTCATGGATTAAAATCCTGCAGCGCAAGCAAGGTCCCCCAGTTCAAGCCAGTGCATGTCCAGGCCCGTCTGAAGTTTGCCAATGACCATCTGGATGATCCAGAGGAGGAATGGGAGAAGGTCATGTGGTCTGATGAGACAAAAATAGAGCTTTTTGGTCTAAACTCCACTCGCCGTGTTTGGAGGAAGAAGAAGGATGAGTACAACCCCAAGAACACCATCCCAACCGTGAAGCATGGAGGTGGAAACATCATTCTTTGGGGATGCTTTTCTGCAAAGGGGACAGGATGACTGCACCGTATTGAGGGGAGGATGGATGGGGCCATGTATTGTGAGATCTTGGCCAACAGCCTCCTTCCCTCAGTAAGAGCATGGAAGATGGGTCATGGCTGGGTCTACCAGCATGACAACGACCCAAAACACAGCCAGGGCGACTAAGGAGTGGCTCCGTAAGAAGCATCTCAATGTCCTGGAGTGGCCTAGCCAGTCTGCAGACCTGAACCCAGAAAATAATCTTTGTAGGGAGCTGAAAGTCCGTATTGCCCAGCGACAGCCCCGAAACCTGAAGGATCTGGAGAAGGTCTGTATGGAGGAGTGGGCCAAAATCCCTGCTGCAGTGTGTGCAAACCTGGTCAAGAACTACAGGAAACATATGATCTCTGTAATTACAAACAAAGATTTCTGTACCAAATATTAAGTTCTGCTTTTAAGATGTATACTTATGTCATGCAATAAAACGCAAATTAATTACTTAAATCATACAATGTGATTTTCTGGATTTTGTTTTAGATTCCGTCTCTCACAGTTGAAGTGTACCTATGATAAAAATTACTGACCTCTACATGCTTTGTAAGTAGGAAAACCTGCAAAATCGGCAGTGTATCAAATACTTGTTCTCCCCACTGTATATAGATGTTTTCTGTTGTGTTGACTGTACGTTTGTTTATTCCATTACATGAACTCAATCTCTTTCCTCGTCTCTCGTTCCCTCCATCTAATTTCTGCTCTCCTTCTGTCACTCTACTCACGTTCTCTGCTTTCATCTCAAACCCCTTCCGCTCTCTCTCCCTTCCCCTCTCTCTCCCCCTCCTTACCTCCCTCCCCCTCTCTCTCCTCCCCCCAGTCACAGGGTGTTGCGTCACACGGTATTTATTTGTGCAAGCCGTTCGCTGTCTGTTCGGGCCACAGCTTGTCGTAGTAACACACTACCTGAGGAGGAGGAGGAGGAGAGGAACGGCAGCATGCTGGTCTTTGTTGACGTGGAGAACATCAACTCTGTGAGCTCCACAAGCGTGCGCACACAAGCATGCTATATATATATATATATATATACACACACACTAACACTTTCCATTGTAATAATCATACACACACATACTATTTCAGTCACACAATCGCAGTTAAGCTGATGTTTGATGGAACATCGTTATTCAAAGTTCCGTTTTTGTGTTCTGTACAAGTGATGTGAAGATTTGAATGTTGTGACAGACATTGCTGTTCATTGTGTTGACTTTAAATGCTGGTCGTTATGATACTTATTCGTGCTCTTTCTCTCTCTCTACAGAGCGAGGCTGGGGTGCGTGAGTTTCACATTGCACAGGTCTCTAGCAGCAGTAAACAGTGGAGACTACACAAGTGTATAAACCCAGCAGAAGACAAAGGTTTGTCCCTCTCTGCAGCCTCTCAGAAGGGACTACAAATAGTCTAACTCATTTACTGGATGACTAACATTTCAGGCTCAGATTTTGTTTTGTGCATTTCCATTCAAAGATGGTTGACTTGAGAAGTTTCAGTTTGTGGCGTTTCACTCTTTTCTCTCAATTCTTTCGCTCAATTCTTTTCGTGTCTTTCCGTCATTTCATTTGTAAGGATTTGATTGAGGTTTTTGTGTTGCTGAGGTGTCTATCACTAGTTAGCCATGTGGCAGCAGCCAGACTGGCTTACAAACGTTTCACTTCATCCACTGGATTGGTTTGATGTGGTGTGTTGTATTGCATAGCTGTTAATTTCATTACATAGATTCCTTTTGGTGGTTTGATCAGTGAGGTTTACTTGTTTGGAGGGGCTACCTTGATTTGGCTATCTAGTTTTCCGGATTGACTGACCTTCATAATATGGTCTTTCACCAAATAGGGCTATCTTCTGTATACCACTCCTACCTTGTCACAACTGATTGACTCAAACGCATTAAGGAGTAAGGAAATTCCACAAAATAGAGGGGCATTTTTCTTACCAAACCACATTAACCTTCTGAACACCTCCAAAACAAAGGTAAGGGCAGAGAAAGCTTTGTTGTACAGCATTTAACAAAACATCCGGGGAGGGGCCAGCTGAGTATACGACTGTATCATCTGCATATAAATGGATGAGAGAGCTTCCTACTGCCTGAGCTATGTTGTTGATGTAAATTAGAAGAGCGTGGGGCCTAGGATCGAGCCTTGGGGTACACCCTTGGTGACAGACAGTGGCTGAGACGGCAGCTATTCTGACTTCATACACTGCACTCTTTGAGAGCGGTAGTTAGCAAACCAGGCCAAAGATCCCTCGGAGACACCAATACTCCTTAGCCGGCCCACAAAAATGGAATGGTCTACCGTATCAAAAGCTTTGGCCAAGTCAATAAAAATAGCAGCACAACATTGCTTAGAATCAAGGGTGATGGTGACATTGAGGACTTTTGAGGTTGCAGTGACGCAGCTGTGAGGACGAGGGTTTATTCTCCAGGTCTTTAATCGTTTTCCAGAAGTTCTTGGGGTTAGACCCACAGAGAGAACTGCTCCTTAAAGTAACTAACTTTGGCCTTCCTGATAGTCTAAGTGCACTTATTTCTCATTTGCCTGAACGAGAGCCAGTCAGCCTGAGTGTATGCGTGTGCCGCGCCTTTCGCCAAATGCAATTCTTGAAGTGGAGTAACTGCCAGATCGTTGTCGAGCCAGGGACTGAACCGGTTTAATTCTCATTTTCTTATTGGAGGCGTGTTTGTAAACAATATCACTGAATATATCAAAAAAGAAGGTTCTTCAACAGAAGGGATCTGATTCCATACATGTTTACAGAGGCCAGGTCATAAAGGAAGGCTTACTCATTCAAGTTTTTAGCTATCGTCTATGACAAATCAAGACAGGTCGTTTCACTGAGCAGCCATTACGAACACAGGCTGTAAAACAGTGATCACTAAGGTCATTACAGAAAACAACAGACGGATATATACCTCTCGGGATAATTTGTGAGGATAATATGGAGGAGAGTAGCCTTTTTCTGAGGGTTTTGAGTCATACCTTGTGGGATTGGTAATCTGAGGAAGATTTAGGGAGTCCCATTGCTTTAGAACTTGGTCAAGTGGTTTAGGCATGTCCCAGTTTAGATCACCTAGCAGGACAAATTCAGACTTCGTGTAAGGAGCCAAGAGGGGGTTTAGGGCATATAGGGTACAGGCCGGTGCTGATAGAGGACGATAACACCCAGCAACAGTCAACAAAGAGCTATTTGAAATTGTAATGCTTAAAACCAGCAAATCAAATTGTTTGGGGACAGACTTGGTGGAGACAACCGATCACTGAAGGTGATCCTTGGTAAAGATTGCCACTCCTTTGGAAGATCTGTCTTGCCGAAAAAGTTTATAACCAGAAAGGTTAACATCAGTATTCAAAACTCTTTTTTAACCACGTCTCAGTATATCCAAAAACCTCAGTTTTGTTTGTGTTTTCTTCAGTAATCCACAGACTCAAACGCAGTCAAAACAGGCAGACAAAAAAATCCAAATTGCATCTGTAAAGTTCATAGAAACATGTCAAACGATGTTTATTCAATCCCCAGGTTGTTTTTTGCCTAAATGATCTATAATATTTCAACCGGACAATAATGTTGTCAATATAAAAGGTACACAAGAAATGCACTCTCTCGGATTGCACATGAAAAAGCTCTGTGACATGTCAGGGTCCACTCACTCAGACTGCTCTTACTCCCTCATTTATCAGAATACAAGCCTGAAACAATTTCTAGACTGTTGACATCTAGTGGAAGGTATAGGAACTGCAATTTGAGTCCTAAGTCAATGGATACTGTAATGGCATTGAATAGAACTACAAAACCAACAAAAATAACTACTTCCTGAATGGATTTTTTTCAGGTTTTCGCCTGCCAAATCAGTTCTGTTATACTCAGACACTATTTTAACAGTTTTGGAAACTTTAGTGTTTTCTATCCAAATCTACCTGTTATATGCATATCATATCTTCTGGGCCCGAGTAGCAGGCCGTTTAATTTGGGCATGCTTTTCACCCAAAATTCCGAATGCTGCCCCCTACCCTAGAGTTAACACGCCGCAACTGGATTGGACTTTTTTGAAGAAGAAAAAAACTTTGATGTAACGATCATCAAACAGACGCTGTAGGATTTATCGTATATTATGATAGATAAATGGCTGGTTCTATTTTTCCTTACACTGTAGGTTTATGTACTATCACGTGAAGCAGTCAAATTAGCATGTTATAACCGTTTTCAATCTTTAATCCCAGAAAATGGGCATTAACTCAAAAAGCGCTGAGGCCTCGACGCCATCTCGTTTCTGGGGTAAAAGTACATTTGGCCAAACATGTGCTCACCGGGTTTTGTCTTAGTCTTTTCTGTTTACGAGAAATGGCCATGTCCATTTGGACGTTTTGTCCATTTGCCATAAGTTAGCCAGACACCATCTGGTGGAAATTTGCAGTACAGCAGAACATTTTTCAAAAATGTAATATTTTATAACACAGAAACCAAATGTCCGAGACTTCATTTGATGACTCCCCGGAAGACTGGTCCCTGGGGGATGACCTGGGGCCGTCAGACTATTGTAATAACACCTGCGGATGTTTAAGGGACCGTACATTTGCAATATGGAGATCCTCATTGATCATATGGGAAATGCCACTTGCGTCCCTTATGTTGGTAATACGCTTGTAGTAAACCCGGGCTTTTACGAGAGCAGAAATCAGTGAAGCAGACGTGCACATTTCTAGATATCATCAATAGTAATACAATCAATGCATGGCAGAGGACAGGGAGAGCTCTGCGTTGTTGATTTATGACATTTGAATGTGCATTAGATGGCAACAAGATCATATTATACAGCAATTTAATCAGTTAACATGAATACAATGCCGGCGAGAGGTGGTTAGAATAGGATGGGAGGCCAAAAGTCTGTATAACCAATAGAGAGTCAGAGTCCCGAGTGTGGGAACAAACATGGTCAAATAGCAAAATGCACAAGAAAACAAATATAACGATTCGGGGCTAGCCATTGTAAGTTCAGAGTTACTCGCCCCGACAGTGCCTGTGTGCTGGAGGTGAGCAAAAGCTCGGGAGAGACGGGGGAGTGTGGTGGGGGTACCTGTACCAGACGGGGCAACAACCAGGGCAGACGGTGAACAGATCACCAGGTGGAATCCAAGCAGCAGTGCAGCAGGCAACTGGAGTAGGTGCCACACCCACTTGGGAAAAGCTTTTATTTCTGGAGGTAGATTTCTTGTATTAAAAAAAATGCCAGCAGATGGTCTCTGAACAGCAGGAGGGGGCTTCCATGCCCCTGGATTTGGGTGGGGTAGCCTGCCATTTGTTGGGCTCATGCTTCGACACCTCTCACTTCACACCTCAGTGCTAATTGAAGTTGTATCTGGTCTGTCTCAGTTCCACGTTGGATGGTGTCCTTGGTAGTATTAATCCTTCCAGGTACTTTTGTCCAAAATTAGGTTGTAGGTTTGGAGTTTTGATCTGTAGGGAAGGTTTTGCTGGGTGCTTTGATAGTTGTTTTTAGAGGCTTTCTGAGTTACTGTAAGAATGCTGTTCAAGAGTGTTTGTTAAAGTTCAGAGGGAGAAGGTCTTTCATCCTCTTGTTGTCGTTCCAGACTGCAAACTCACCAGCAGAGAGCGAGGAAAGCTGTGCTTCAGAGCAACACGATGCAAACCCCTGCAAGGTAACATGATACGCATGCATGCACGCATCACACACACACACTACCAGCAATATCAGTCGATATGAGAATCTCTTTTCTCTCTCATGCCTGTTTTTAACTTATGTTTTTCAGTTACCTTGAAGGCAGCAGAGAAATACACATTTGCAGACCTGAGCCTTGGGAATGAACTGGTATGTAGAGGAAACACATTGTTATCTGTGACTGTCAAGGCTGTCGTGTTAATGCTGTGAATGCATTATAAAAGAGAAAAAAACGATCAGCCTTTCCCTTCTCTAAGTCTGTCTCCTCTCTTCAGATCATCACCTCCACCACTCCATGTGCAGATTTCTTCTTCCGGAGGTGTCAGCCCTTGGAGTCTCTGAGACCTCCTGTTGCCATGGAGACACAGGGGAGACATTCCAGAAGTCAGCGGGTGGGGCATGGGGGCGGGGACAAGGATATAGCGGGCGTGGTCAGGAAGTGTAATGAGGTGGACCTCGACATCATCATCCTCTGGAAGGTAAAACCACAGAATTAAAGGGACTCTTACCATTACTAAACTCAGCAAAAAAATAAATGTCCCTTTTTCAGGACCCTGTCTTTCAAAGATAATTTGTAAAAATCCAAATAACTTCACAGATCTTCATTGTAAAGGGTTTAAACACTGTTTCCCATGCTTGTTCAATGAACCATAAACAATTAATGAACATGCACCTGTGGAACATTAAGACACTAACAGCCTACAGACGGCAGGCAATTAAAGTCAGTTATGAGAACGTAGGACACGAAAGAGGCCTTTGTACTGACTCTGAAAAACACCAAAAGAAAGATGCCCAGGGTCCCTACTCATCTGCGTGAACGCGCCTTAGCTGTGCTGCAAGGAGGCATGAGGACTGCAGATGTGGCCAGGGCAATAGATTGCAATGTCCGCACGCCTAAGACAGCGCTACAGGGAGACAGGACAGCTGATCGTCCTCGCAGTGGCAGACCACCTGTACAGGATCGGTACATCCGAACATCACACCTGCGACACAGGTACAGGATGGCAACAACTGCCCGAGTTCCACCAGGAACGCACAATCCCTCCGTCAGTGCTCAGACGGTCCGCAATAGGCTGAGAGAGGCTGGACTGAGAGCTTGTAGGCCTGTTGTAAAGGCAGGTCCTCACCAGACATCACAATCCCTCCGTCAGTGCTCAGACGGTCCGCAATAGGCTGAGAGAGGTTGGACTGAGAGCTTGTAGGCCTGTTGTAAAGGCAGGTCCTCACCAGACATCACCGGCAACAGTGTCGTCTATGGGCACAAACTGCAGTGTCCAATGGAGGTGAGTTTTAGACCACTCCAGCCGACCCTTGGCATTGCGCATGGCGGTCTTAGTCTTGCGTGCGGCTGCTCAGACATGAAAACCCATTTCATGAAGCTCTCGGCGAACAGTTATTGTGCTGACGTTGCTTCCAGAGGAAGTTTGGAACTCTAGTGAGTGTTGCAAACGCGCTTCATCACTCGCCGCTCCTGTTCTGTGAGCTTGTTTGGCCTTCGACTTTGTGGCTGAGCCGTTGTTTCTCCTAGACATTTCCACTTCACAATAACAGCACTTACAGTTGACCAGGGAAGCTCTAGCAGGGCAGAAACATGATGAACTGACTTGTTGGAAAGGTGGTGTCTTATGACGGTGCCACTTTGAAAGTTCTTAAGTGAGGCAATTCTACTGCCAATGTTTGTCTATGGAGATTGCATGGTTGTGTGCAACAGGTGTGGCTGAATCCACTCATTTGAAGGGGTGTCCATATGTTTTTGTATTTAGACTCGCTACAGGCTGCCCGGCAAGAACAAGGCAGAAGTGTCCATATACAGAGTTTAATTGGCTCATGGTCAGCACCACACATTAGAACACACAGGCTAGAAGTGAGCTTCATGTTACAATTAGAATGGACTTGTGGTTCTGAAAGGTAAGAACCAGTATATATTGTTGTAAGCTATGCAGTAGGAATATCTACTCAGGAAAGAATCGAATAGCATTAGGTATTTTTAGTGCCGTCATTGTCATCTACTTACGTTATGTACATATGCACATCAGCTTTGACACTGGTTTTGCACATCGCCTTTAAACTAGACAGCGGGCCGATGTTGGCATTTTGAGTTAATATTGTCCAATTCCGATATGCTCACCGATTTATATTGTGCATCTATACCGGGATATACAGGTAGCCTAGTGGTTAGAGCATTGGACTAGTAACCGGAAGGTTGCAAGGTGGAATCCCCGAGCTGACAAGGTACAAATCTGTCGTTCTGCCCCTGAACAAGGCAGTTGACCCACTGTTCCTAGGCCGTCATTGAAAATACGTATTTGTTCTTAACTGACTTGCCTAGTAAAATAAAGGTAAAATACATCAAAACATTCAAATAACAGCATGCACATTAACAGCAGTATATGTATAAACATCTCACAGGAGAGAGAACTTACTTTGACATGATTTATGGCCCTTGCTCTCAGGACTGGTGGTGCTCATATCTGTTCTTTTTCTGGTGCCAAAGAGTCAAATCTCACTGCGCATGCAGGGCTGAGGACAGACTGAAACTTCTAGAATCTCACTGCGCATGCAGGGCCGAGGACAGACTGAAACTTCTAGAATCTCACTGCGCATGCAGGGCCGAGGACAGACTGAAACTTCTAGAATCTCACTGCGCATGCAGGGCCGAGGACAGACTGAAACTTCTAGAATCTCACTGCGCATGCAGGGCTGAGGACAGACTGAAACTTCTAGAATCTCACTGCGCATGCAGGGCTGAGGACAGACTGAAACTTCTAGAATCTCACTGCGCATGCAGGGCCGAGGACAGACTGAAACTTCTAGAATCTCGCACCATGGCTTAAAGATGCACTACTATGCAGAAGTCACACCGCCATTTCCTGGTTGCTAAAATTCTAATAGTTTGCCTAATTCCAGTTTGTGTCAAAACAAGCAGGTATGGCCTGCATTGAAAATAAGAATATGTTCTTAACTGACTTGCCTGGTTAAATAAAGGTTTAAAAAAAAAAAAAAAAAAATTGGCATCAGGCCAATGATGTTGCTAATGTTTGTTGTAGAAAGGCCTATGATAGTTGCTAATTTATTTGTTTGTTTACAGGCATTTGTTGTCGAGGACAACAAGCAGGTGATCCTAGAGGGACAGCTTCATGTGGCCCTACAGACCATCGACAAAGAGGCCTGCTCTTTGACACAGAAAGAGGTAAACCCATGTAACAATTGTAAACATTCGAATCACCATGTTGTTCTAACTGTGTAGTGTACACACAAGCTGAATAACTATACACACTCCTGGACTGCTTTGCATTGCGACTAAAGCACAAGCAAAACAAAGCGAACTGACTTCTTGGAGAACGCCACCTCTCTCTCATTCACTACCTAAAAGCACCTATATCTCCCTGCCAAGGTCCAACATGGTGTCGAGTGTTTACTTGGCCACCTCCCAAACACCCTGTAAGTTGTGGGGCCAGGGTGACCCATACCAAGGTATACCAAGGTATGTCGGACTCAGGCCTGGTAGAGGTTTTTACAGGGTTAGTGTCTACTCTGACCTATGCTCCTCATGGGTTTATAGGCTAACATGAGTAAGGAAGGGTCTACTCTACACAGATGAGTGCTTAAGAGGCAGGCCCATGCTTTGCTATCTCAAGGCTGAGTGGAAGATTTTCTTTGAATTGAACAAACTTTATTGATCCTCAGAGGTAAACTTAAATTGTTCACCAGTAAACAGCATAGGAGACATACAGTAAGGGAGGCAATATACTGTACACAGATGCATCAACACATACAGTGCATTCAGAAAGTATTCAGACACCTTGACTTTTTCCACATTCTGTCCCGTTACAGCCTTATTCTAAAATGGATGAAATAGTTTCCCCCCCCCTCATTAATCTACACAAAATGCACCATAAAGACGAAGTAAAAACAGGTTTTTAGATATTTTTGCAAAAACAGGAATATTACATAATTATTCAGAACCTTTACTCAGGACTTTGTTGAAGCACCTTTGGTAGTGATTTACAGCCTCAAGTCTTCTTGGGTATGACTCTACAAGCTTGGCACACCTGCATTTTGAGAGTTTGTTGCATTATTCTCTGCAGATCCTCTCAAGCAATGTCAGGTTGGAAGGGGAGCGTCACTGCACAGCTAATATCAGGTCTCTACAGAGATGTTCGATCGGGTTCAAGTCCGGGCTCTGGCTGGGCCACTCAAGGACATTCAGAGATTTGTCCCGAAGCCACTCGTGCGTTGTCTTGGCTGTGTGCTTAGGGTTGTTGTCCTGTTGGAAGAGGTCCTGAACCTTCACCCCAGTCAGGTCCTGAGTGCTCTGGAGCAGGTTTTCATCAAGGATCTCCCTGTACTTTGCTCTGCTTGTCTTTCTCTCAATCCTGACTAGTCTCTCAGTCCCAGCTGCTTAAAAACATCCCCACAGCATGATTCTGCCACTACCATGCTTCACCGTAGGGATGGTGCCAGGTTTCCTCTCCAAGCGGGCTGTCATTTGCCTTTTGCTTAGGAGTGGCTTCCTTCTGGCCGCTCTGGCTTAAAGGCCTGATTGCTGGAGTGCTTCAGAGATGGTTGTTTTTCTGGAAGGTTCTCCCATCTCCACAGAGGAACTCTGTCAGCTTGACCATCGGGTTCTTGGTCACCTCCCTGACCAACGCCCTTCTCCCCCGATATCTCAGTTTGGCCGGGTGGCCAGCTCTAGGTAGAGTCCTGGTGGTTCCAAACTTCTTCCATTTAAGAATGGAGGCCACTGTGTTCTTGGATCTTCAATGCTGCAGAAATGTTTTGGTACCCTTCCCCAGATCTGAGCCTCGTCACAACCTTGTCTCGGAGCTCTATCGACAATTCCTTCAACCTCCATGGCTTGGTTTTTGCTCTGACATGCACTGTCAACTGTGGGACCTTATATAGACAGATGTGTGCCTTTCCAAATCATGTCCAATCAATTTAATTTACCACAGGTGGACTCTAATCTAGTTGGAGAATCATCTCAAGGATGATCAATGGAAACAGGATGCACCGGAGCTCAATTTTGAATCTCATAGCAACGTGTCTGAATACTTATGTAAATAAGGTACATTTGCAAAAATTTCTCAACCTGTTTTCACTTTGTCATTATGGGGTATTGTGTGTCAATTGATGGGAACAATTAATATAATACATTTTAGAATAAGGCTGTAACATAACAAAATGTGAGTACTGAGTACTTTCCGAATGCACTGTACTTGCGCATGGATGGCTAGTCAATATATATATATAGTATTGACGTCATATCATTCTGATGTATACCTTTTTTATATTGTTCTTGCTGTATGTGTCCTATGTACTGTATTTAGTCTCTATGGATCAATAAAGTTGATCTACTTCAATTAAAATATGTTTCTATGGAATGCATCACTCCTGTATAGCAAGCAGTATGTTATGTTTCATACCACCTTTGTACTCAGCTGGAATGATATAGTTTTGAGATTGTTGGAAAGATAGTTGAATGTTTTATTAGTGACGTTCTCAATGCTGACAGTGAAAATCTTCAAAATATTTCTCTCTCCAGCAGTAGTCTTGGATGAGCTTAGCAATGTCAAGTATATCCAACTAACTGCCACACATGTTCATGAACATACTCACTTACCATCTCACACACACATCTTGCATTTTGCCAGGGTGTTTAAGGAGTGTCTTTGTGCACGCCTGTGTGTGAACAGTGGCTCCCTCCATCTCTGCTTAAACGACTAAGGGAGGTCAGATGACTTGTTTAGTAGGTGGAGAGAGGGATGGCTGGTGGTTTGCTTTACTGAGAGTGAGAGCTGTCTCCAGAGAGTGGCCAGTGGAGGGCATTGAGGGACATAGAGAGGGCTCTTCGACTACATACAGACTAAGTAAAGTACCTCAGCTCCATACTCTACTGATGTGCTGTTGTAGGCCTACTATACAGATGGATGTTTATATACAGTACCAGTCAAAAGTTTGGACACCTACTCATTCAAGGGTTTTTCTTTATTTTTAGACATAAAACCTATGAAATAACACACATGGAATCATGTAGTAACCAAAAAAGTGTTAAACAAATCATAGTATAATTTCTGAGATTCTATTTGAGATTCTTCAAAGAACCCTTTGCCTCTGACAGCTTTGCACACTCTTAGCATTCTCTCAACCAGCTTCATAAGGTATTCACGCGGAATCCATTTCAATTAACAGGTGTGCCTTGTTAAAAGTTAATTTGTGGAATTTCTTTCCTTAATGCATTTGAACAAATCAGTGGTGTTGTGACAAGGTTGGGGTGGTATACAGCGTATAGCCCTATTTGGTAAAAGACCAAGTCCATTTTATGGCAAGAAGAGCTCAAATAAGCAAAGAGAAACAACAGCCCATCATTACTATAAGACATGAAGGTCAGTCAATCCAGAAAATTTCAAGACCTTTGAAAGTTCAGTCGCAAAAACCATCAAGCGCCATGATGAAACTGGCTCTCATGAGGACCGCCACAGGAAAGAAAGACCCAGAGTTACCTCTGCTGCAGAGGATAAGTTCATTACAGTTAACTGGCTCTCATGAAGACCGCCACAGGACAGGAAGACCCAGAGTTACCTCTGCTGCAGAGGATAAATTCATTAGAGTTACCAGTCTCAGAAATTGTAGCCCAAATAAATTTGTCACAGAGTTCAAGTAGCAGACACATCTCAACATCCAACCGTTCAGAGGAGACTGTGTGAATTGCTGCAAAGAAACTACTAAAGGACACCAATAAGAAGAGACTTGCTTGGGCAAAGACGCACGAGCAATGGACGTTAGGTCTGATGAGTGATTCCAAATGTGAGATTTTTGGTTCAAGCGCCGTGTCTGTGAGAGGCAGAGTAGGTGAACGGATGATCTCTGCATGTTTGGTTCCCACCGTGAAGCATGGAGGAGGAGGTGTGGGGGTGCTTTGCTGGTGACACTGTCAGTGATTTATTTAGAATTTGTTTTGATGTCTTCACTTATTCTACAATGTAGAAAATAGTAAAAAATAAAGAACAATTTAGCAGGTGTGTCCAAACTTTTGACTGGTACTGTAGGTGATATTTGGCTCCGGATCCAGATTTTTCTAATTGAAAAGTTTTCAACTCTGACACTCTCTCTCTCTCTCTCTCACTCTCTCTCTCTCTCTCTCTCTCTCTCACTCACTCACTCACTCACTCACTCACTCACTCACTCACTCACTCACTCACTCACACTGTAACACACGTCACAAGTCACATTCAGCAAAGATTAAAGCTGGTGTCTTTCTTTTTTTCTTGGTCTTCATGAAGACTTATATTGGAGGGTGATGAACCAAGCCATTATTAAGTGTCTGTGTGAGAGAAAGTGACACCGTATCACACTTTACAAAAGACATCAGTGAAGTTTTTTTTCTCTTCACTTTTACCATACAGGATCACATGCACATCACAGCGGTACACTTCCCTCCCACACATAGTAGTGGGATTTAGGTGCTTGATTTGGTTTTAGCATGAGATCCTCACGCCTGTCTAAAAATATCTTTCCCCTTGCTCCCTCTTCCACCCACTCACCCGGCCTGACTTCATCCACATTGCCAGATAAAAAATGTTTAAAAAATGTATTATTGTTCTTTAACTCTCCCCTCACACACACCTTCCTCCAAGACAAGCCGTTGCTTAGCAACAGTGTCCACGGCTCGCTAACGATGGACAGAACTTCTCTCATTCCTTCTTCCTGTGGCTTTTTATAGCTCTGCACGTGAGTCGCCAGGACCACCTTTTTCCGTCCCTCCCTCAGTCTCTCTTGCATCCTCGCTTTCTCATAGGAAATTAGGGTCTTTATGAGATCTTCTGACTGGAATTGCCTTTAGCAAAGGTTTGCTAAGAGTTACTTAGTGATAGTTTCTACCTACCTTGGCTTGAATATCAGAATGCCATACAGGTGAATTGCATTTTTAGGGCTCACAAATGTATAGATATAGAACATGTTCATGTTTCCAGTGACTAGCTATATGGATGTCTTGACATCCTGTGTTAATGTTTTGATAAACACCCTCCCAGCCTCTAATCTCTGCCTCTAACCCGACACTCACACACCAGCTGAAAACTATTCCTATTATCAAAACGTGGAATTACAGTTCTATGAATGTCTCCAGGAAGTAATTTTGTCGGAGGCCATTAATACTATTTTGTAAAAGCAAATGTTCTGTGCAGAGCAGGCTGCACAATGGTGATCAAATGATACCACAACAAGTAGTCTGTATGGCTACATGTTCAGGTCACTGCCAAAATAAAGGAGACAAAGTGTATTGAAAACAGGTGCTCCACACAGGTGTGGTTCCTGAGTTAATTAAGCAATTAACATCCCATAATGCTTAGGGTCATGTATACAAATATCCAGTTTCCCATTATTTTGGCTACCATGGCTAGAAGAAGAGATCTCAGTGACTTTGAAAGAGGGGTCTCAAAGGAGCATAAGGGGTTTAAATGGGGGGGTGTCAAGATCTCAAACCAATTGAACAATTATGGAAGATTCTGTAGCGGTGCCTGGGATTAGTATTTTTTTTACCATTTTCCACCACCATCATCAACAACACCAATCGATAGAATTTATTGTGGAAGAATGGTGTCACGTCCCTCCAATAAGAGTTCCAGACTTGTAGAATCTATGTCAAGGTGCACTGAAGCTGTTCTGGGTACAGTTACTTTTATAAACAAGCAGTATGTTTGACATAATGGTCTCTGACTTTATCAAGAATGTTTGTGGACCCTTTAGGTTTTTCTGTATTTCTGCAAACGTTTGACCTAAAAAAAAAAATCATATCTTCATCTAAGTACTAATAATAGATCAAGTTGATGTTAAACAAAATAACAAACTATTCTACTTTTTCATTTCATTATTGATTAAATTGATCCAACATTCTATTTGTTGGAAAAGGTACGTGAACCTCTAGATTAATCTGCTCAAAGTGTATTAAAGTAGTCAAAAGTTACATATTTGGCCCCATATTCCCAGCACACAATGACTACATCAATCTTGTGACTCTACAAACTTGTTTGATGCATAAGGCAGTTTTGTTTTGGTCATGTTATGAGTTGTTTTGCCCAATAGTAACTGAATGGTGAGTAAAACGTTTTAAAGTGAGTAGATAAGATGTTTTTGAACACTTCTAAATGAATCCTGATAAATGGCACGATTTAAGAAAAACCATGAATGAATAATTGAGAAAGTTAGAGGCTACAGCAAAACGTTCTCGGTGTCGCCTCCATTTTATCCGATTTAACTTCACGCAAACATCGAGAATTGTTTTAAAATGGTCACACGTCATTTAGCTATTTGATTTAGAATTTTAGGACCACTTTAGGTATACATTTGAATGTTTTTATTATTTGATAAAATGTTGAATTTGGCCTTTCTCCTCTTGCCAATAGAAAAACAATTTGAATAACACAAATGGCAAAGACAGTCTAAAATTAAATAAAAAGGAATGAGAAAGCGCAGGATTTATTTTTTTTGACACCTTTTAACCCCTTTATTTTGTCACAAAACTACCTCAATACATCCATTAAATTGTATGGGTTACCTTCAGACGAGTCCCGTGACACTTGTAGGGGTCGCATAACAAAACGGAGACCACTATCGTGCACGGCAATAGCTGGATGAGAGTTGTGTAGCTAAATATTAGGCCGCTCATTAGCTAAATATTAGCTCTATAAATATTTACCTGTCAAAGTGCAAGGATTTTTTTTCTTCTCACAGATGATGAAATGGCAGATCTGTGAGTTCTTCCAGGCTGTGCTCTGCAGCAGTTGGACATGCAAAGCTCCACTATTGATTTCGGCCTAGATTTTTAGACACTAATATTATTCTACCTAGGCTACAACAACACAGTGCAATTAGGAATGTATTATTGTTATAAAGTGAGTACACACTTATTAGCTAGGGCTGCAGTGATTTAGGTTAATTTAAATTATACCTTTTTAAATCACATTTATTAGGATCCTCAGCTACTCTTCCTGGGTTCCACACAAAACATAAGACAGAACATTTAATAGACAACAACCGCCTAAGGATTAAAAAGTCACATATAGCTTATGGAGTACGTGTGTGTCAGTGCTGTGTGGTAAGTTGACAATGTAAACCATTTGGAATTGAACACCATTAATGCTTCTGAAAATAAAAAATACTGGCATGTATAGTATTGATATTAACCCTCTGATAACCTCTGAAGACAAGAACCGCTTAAACGTCACATGCGCCGAATACAACTGGTGTGGACTTTGCCGTGAAATGCTTGCTTGCGAGACTTTCCAATTTAAGAAAATTATAATGGTAACACGAGGAATAAAATACACAAGAATGGTGCTATATAAGGGAGTACCATAAAGCCTCGGTCTGATCATGCAACCATTTCGTTCCGGTCTGTTCTCAATCATTTACAACATCCAGAAAAGTACATTAGTGTACTCATGGTGTATTTTGATCACACAGTCTTTGCTCTCACACTGACTGACTGACCGATATGTTTCTATTGGATACATTTTGGTAGGTCCCGCTTCATTAAACAAAAACAAAAAAAAGGTTTTGCAACAATCTGCGTAATGAATACAATCTTGTTCTTTTGGGTTTCTCTATTTTACATTCAGCGAGCAAGCTGTAGTAGTAAATAAAATTACCCAAATAAGTGTACAACAAGCTATTGTAGGCCTAGTCTACCTTTTTTTCCTGGGACTCCCAAGAGCTAAAGAGGAATTATTATGAATAATATGAAATGACAAGCAGCCTAGGATGAACGTATCGCTTGAAAAGGGAGAACAGCTTTTCACCTACAGATAGTCCGGAAATGGACTGTTGTCCACCCCATCCGGTAGCAATAACTCCAACACCCACAGAAAGCTTTCGCCTTTTTTCGCATTGAGGAACTATCTCCTTTCAACTCCAAAATTCCATTAAATTATTCTGGACTTTTCATCGGACAGACTGCAAAGAAAGCTAGCTCCCCATGTCACAAACCCCAGAGGTGCATTGTTGCTATTTTAAACCGTTTATCAATGTAATTAGAGCAGTACAAATAAGTATTTTGTTTTAGCACGGCTGTCAGCCAATAAACATTCAGGGCTTGAACCACACAGTTTATAATTGTAAATAGTGTGGAGTGTGTCCCTGGCTAAATGAATAAAAAAGCATAATGGCGCTATCTGGTTTGCTTATTATAAGTCATTTAAGTATTTTTGTTTTTAACACATTTGCGCACATTTCTAACCTGTTTTCGCTTTGTCACTATGGGGTATTGTGTGTAGATTGAGGACAATATTTTAATCCATTTTAGAATAATGCTGTAACGTAACAAAATGTGGAAAAAAGTCAAGGGGTCTGAATACTTTCTGAATAGACTTTGTATCGGCAGTGTGTTTGAGGTAATGGGGTTTACTCTTCCTGATCTGATTTGTGTTTGTCCTGTTGTAGGAGGCTCAGGAGATGGTGCTGCTGAAGTTTAAACCTGAGCTGCCGCCTCCAATGACACGGCCCTCTATGGAACAACTCTCCCACCTCATCAAGACCAACCTGCAGTACCCAGAGAGCTACAGCCACCCCTTCAATCAGAAGAGGTAGTACACACACGTAACAATTATCAAACAAAAAAATTGCATCTTGAGAGGAATTTAAAGTAGCCAGCGACATGTGCTCAGTCTTCAGCTATGTAATGACCAGCTAGCTAAACAATATAATTATGTAATATAATATATAATAATAATATAATATATGCCATTTAGCTGACGCTTTTATCCAAAGCGACTTACAGTCATGTGTGCATACATTCTACGTATGGGTGGTCCCGGGAATCGAACCCACTACCCTGGCGTTACAAGCGCCATGCTCTACCAACTGAGCCACAGAAGGACCACGATTATGTGATGGTACAAGCATTGACTGCAGATATGTAATGGTACAAGCATTGACTGCAGCTATGTAATGGTACAAGCATTGACTGCAGCTATGTAATGGTACAAGCATTGACTGCAGCTATGTAATGGTACTAGCATTGACTGCAGCTATGTAATGGTACAAGCATTGACTGCAGCTATGTAATGGTACAAGCATTGACTGCAGCTATGTAATGGTACAAGCATTGACTGCAGCTATGTAATGGTACAAGCATTGACTGCAGCTATGTAATGGTACAAGCATTGACTGCAGCTATGTAATGGTACAAGCATTGACTGCAGCTATGTAATGGTACAAGCATTGACTGCAGTTATGTAATGGTACAAGCATTGACTGCAGTTATGTAATGGTACAAGCATTGACTGCAGCTATGTAATGGTACAAGCATTGACTGCAGTTATGTAATGGTACAAGCATTGACTGCAGTTATGTAATGGTACAAGCATTGACTGCAGTTATGTAATGGTACAAGCATTGACTGCAGTTATGTAATGGTACAAGCATTGACTGCAGTTATGTAATGGTACAAGCATTGACTGCAGCTATGTAATGGTACAAGCATTGACTGCAGCTATGTAATGGTACAAGCATTGACTGCAGCTATGTAATGGTACAAGCATTGACTGCAGCTATGTAATGGTACAAGCATTGACTGCAGCTATGTAATGGTACAAGCATTGACTGCAGCTATGTAATGGTACAAGCATTGACTGCAGCTATGTAATGGTACAAGCATTGACTGCAGCTATGTAATGGTACAAGCATTGACTGCAGCTATGTAATGGTACAAGCATTGACTGCAGCTATGTAATGGTACTAGCATTGACTGCAGCTATGTAATGGTACAAGCATTGACTGCAGCTATGTAATGGTACAAGCATTGACTGCAGTTATGTAATGGTACAAGCATTGACTGCAGCTATGTAATGGTACAAGCATTGACTGCAGCTATGTAATGGTACAAGCATTGACTGCAGCTATGTAATGGTACTAGCATTGACTGCAGCTATGTAATGGTACTAGCATTGACTGCAGCTATGTAATGGTACAAGCATTGACTGCAGTTATGTAATGGTACAAGCATTGACTGCAGCTATGTAATGGTACAAGCATTGACTGCAGCTATGTAATGGTACAAGCATTGACTGCAGCTATGTAATGGTACAAGCATTGACTGCAGCTATGTAATGGTACAAGCATTGACTGCAGCTATGTAATGGTACAAGCATTGACTGCAGTTATGTAATGGTACAAGCATTGACTGCAGATATGTAATGGTACAAGCATTGACTGCAGCTATGTAATGGTACAAGCATTGACTGCAGCTATGTAATGGTACAAGCATTGACTGCAGCTATGTAATGGTACTAGCATTGACTGCAGCTATGTAATGGTACAAGCATTGACTGCAGCTCCGTGTTGTGTGACTGAAAGGTCTCCCTTCACCGCATAGAACATGATTAATGGTGTAAAAATATATATATATTTATGTCTCTTTTGGCTCTTCCCTCCCCCTCCCCCGTAGTCTGTGTATGGTTCCAGTCACTTTGACTCTGTCTAACTGCTCCCTGGCTCAAGTTGATGTCGTCATTGACCTACGCCACAAACCTACAAGGTAAACATAACACAAACTCACTGTGTACTGTTAAATCTGCCATCTGTTCCTCATGTCCCTGACCAAATTTTTAACTGATAAACTGCATTCTATTTATCCTCCTGGTTTGAATGAGCTTTCTATTTTCTTCTCCCTCTGCCGTAAATCCCTCTTTCTCTCTCACTTTTCTCCCATCCCTCTCCTCCCTCCCATCAGCCCTGAGTCTCTCGAGGTGCATGGTTCGTTTACATGGCTGGGCCAGACACAATTCAAAATGCAGTTGGGGGCACAAGAAGTGATGCGAGTGCAGCTGCGAGCCTGCTTCCTGCATGCGGGCGTCTATAATCTGGGAACGCCGCGGGTCTTTGCCAAACTGGCGGACCAGGGAGCCATGTGTGAGACCAGCCAGCAGACGGCCACGCCAGCACTCATCATCATCATCAACAGCACCTGAACATTGTCCCGCCCCATCATCAACAGCCAATTAACCATCTGTCAATCATCACTAGCAAGGCTCCAGAGTCCCCCATTGGTTGGCAACAACAGGGTTGAGAGAAGCACCCAGCAAGAAATATCTTCCACATCTCATCTTTCCACCCAATTTCAAATCACCCACTCTACTCCCCGCCCTAAAAAGTTGACACATTTTTCCAATTATGTAAAAACAAAATAGAATGTTCTAATTAAATTGTGCATCAGTTCAGCTTGTAACCACTTTGATGGTCTGACTTAACTATTTTATGTCCCAGCAACAAAGCAAAACACCATGGATTTACATGTGGGAGAAAGGAACTATTTTCTCTCTCTGCATATGAGTCTATCATCTCAGTGGAGGCGCGTGAAAGGGAAGGACACAGAACAAAGACAATGACCTGTCTCCTATGGTAACGGTGGCATCTGTCTGCCGACAGAGATTTTTATTTTATTTTTACTGTTGAAAAAATAATCACAGGTTGTTGTTGAGATATCACAGTAGTGATTGCATTGTTTACTTCCTGGATTAACCTGGATGAGGAAGTGGAAAGAACTGCCCCACATGGACCAGACTGTCGGCACATCACAAACCCTTCAGAATATGAACCAGAGGTTGACCACTATACTATGATGAACGAATCCTTTGACTGCCTGCCCCACCTGTCTGTCGTCCATCTGGATTTACTGTGCCGTCAGTCCCCACGAGCACACATGTCATTTTCTACAAAACAAACGAATCAATCCAATCAAATCAACATGTTCCCTGTACTTCTCCTCATTGAACCTCCTCCACCTTGTGATCAAAAGCTGTTATTTAAATGTATGTATTTACTCACCTGCTTTTCAGATGAAAATGATGTATTATATTTATAACAAATTTACTGTAAATAGAAATAAAACGTAACCAATAATATGGGTTGTGAGATACAGTACCTGTCTCTGTATGGTGAAATGTGTGGATGATGTGGGGATTTGTAATACTTTTCAGGGCCAGTTTTATTTTGCATTCCAAATGGCACCCTGTTCCATATATATTACACTACTTTTGACCAGATCCCAATGTGTACTAATAAAAGGAGTAGCGTGCCATTTGGGGAAAAATACTTAATGACTCTCTCTTTGATGCAGTGAATAATAGTCCGATCCTCAATTAGCCTAACTCTGTAGATCTGCTCCGTCTCTCAATGCCAACTCTGCGACGTCTTGGTCAAGCTGTCCTCTGTCGCTATATCTCTCTGGATACACACACCGATGTGCGTCTATCTCAGTATCAGTTTCTCAGTCAAATGGATTCTCTAATCGCCGAATACTAATTATTTAGATTTCGTCTGACGGATGCAATTTGAAAACTTTGTAAAGTATTACAAATGATATTGTAAAATGGTGTTTAAAATGTTTGCCCTAGCCAGGAGCTTTCGCATTCAAGGATACACAGAGAAACTCAACCTAGTAGACTCATGTATATCTGGGCAAAGCTTAAAACGAGATATTCAATTCAGATGTTTTAGTCGTGAAGTTGCCATTCTTTAATAAAGCATTAATAATCTTGTTGGTACCTAATAAATTAAGTTAAGTCGTAAAGTCCCCTGTGGTTCTCTACATTCTTAGGGAAAGAAGGGGTTCTACAGGTTTAACCTTGTAGAATAACCCTTTACACGGGGTTCTTCCTAGAACCATAAAGGCAACCTTTTGCCTTGAGGCCACAGGTATGTGATGCTGCTGTCAGACACGTTTCCAACGCTCAGATCGTGTAAAAAGAGATTTTATTTTCCAAAGGTAATTTCAAACGCTGTATTCCATCAATGAGCGAAGTGCCCAGGAAAGGCTCCATAATGCATTTAAATACCTGTGATAAACATAATAGAAAACCAAAAAACATTAGTTCATCAACCATACTCCATAATTCATGAAGCAATATTTATTCTTATATTCTATATTTATCTAAATGGAGCAAAATAATAAATATAGAATGAATAAAGTGGGAATTTGGCTCCAACAAACCCTTTCACCTGCAAGGAAAATGAAAGTGAGTCAGTCGGGTCTATCATTGCTATCTTAACCCCATCTGTCCTGGACTAAACTTCTGTGGCCTTTGTCACAGGATCAGGGTGTTGTCCACTCAGACAAATGATACAGTTATGGCTAATGGCTGGCCGTAGGAGTTGGCGAGAGCGCACAAACAGATCTGGGACCAGGCTAAGTAATGGTTCCTAACCCCCTCATTCTCCCTGTCCACTCTCATTTCCTACCTTTCTATAGTGACCAGACAGAGTAGCAACCCCCCTGGCTCCTACTCCTCTCTGTCTGCCTCCCACCCCCTCTCAGGTGATTCTCATTCAAACAGGGAGGTCAGAGCGTCACCCTTCAGTTTCAGAGCTCAACTGGTTTGGCGCAGAGCTCTCTCCCTCTCACATATGAACTAATATAGGGGTAGATGAAGCAGGAGATGAGGGATGACTATACAGTCACAACCCTCTGAAAGCAGACAAAAATGACCATGAAGACAAGACTCGTGCTCATGCTCAACCCCTCTCTCACTGTCATGCATACACAGACAGGTAAAAATGCTTCATCTGGCACCCCTCCCCTGCCCCCACATACACGCTCCCAATTCAATAGACTTTATTGACATGGCAAGTATTGACAGTAATAATAGTAGTGGTGATAATGATATTTACATTGACAGCAACAACAATAATCATAAATACAAGCTCTGTCTCACTGTAGAATTAGATATTTATCCAGGTTTCTCCAAACATAACATTTCAAAGTCTTTTTGACACCCTGTGTTGTCGGACTCCTGCTCAGTATCGTACCGTTTCTACAAATTTAGAAGTTGCTCCAAATTTCAAATTTAGATCGTTAAGGTATTCAAATATTCATTTTAGGGACCCATTCTGAATGGTTAGAGTAAGGGTAAAGGTTTGGTATAGGGTTTAAAAACCCACCAATGGGATTGAACACGCAACCACAGAGTTTGTAAACCCTAAAGACGCAACATCGCAAGACTTCCGGGAACGTTGGCGAAGCAGACCAGACCGAGGTCTAAAGGCACAATCTAGATTCGAGCCGACGTCTTAAGTCGTTGAACATGCTGTTAGTCCAACCTCGTGAAAGGAGTGCTTTTTGATTTGATGGCCTGCACATGTGCAGTTCGGTGCGAGTTGACCGTTTGACCTGTTTCTGCGCATGAGCTTAGCTAGCCAAAGTCACCATGACATCGACTACAAGCATGATTTTGAGTATTTCTATCTTCACACTACGATCTTTGACGCAACCTTCTGAACCAGATTCATTGGTTTACGCCCATCCGCCACCCCTGTCCACACACAGCAAAATGTACACATTCATGATGGTAACAGTGATCACCTAGTGGCCAATTTTGAAGGTGTTTCTAGATGTCCTCAAGACCTCTATAGACAACCAATTTCTAAATCACTCTTGAGCGATCTGCCGGAATAAATAACAGTAATAGTGATAGGCTAGTTTTAACATGATTGAAAAGCTGCATGATATGAAAGCCAAAACCGAATGGCAAGTACTATTGTTACATTGTACTTCTCTCACTCTGTCGTTCATTAGATGAAGAACCTGTCTTGTGTTAATTTACACGTGTCAAATGGTGTGAACTTAATTGTATTGGATGCCCCTCTCTTCATGTTGGATTGCTTTGGTAGCACTCTCAGGGTTATAAGGCTGAGGGTCACAAAGCATATTGTGAATTCAGAACCCAAGAGAATTGAGGTAAAGAGAAGCTGTGTGTGCTACAGTAGATCTCGCTTTGTCGCGGTCTATGGTTCTGAAGCCACACTCTGCTGTGGTTGGTGGCAGGCACATTTGAACTCGGAAGTTTACAAGCACCTTCGCCAAATACATTTAAACTCAGTTTTTCACAATTCCTGACATGTAATCCTAGTAACAAATTCCCTGTCTTAGGTCAGTTAGGATCAGCACTTTATTTTAAGAATGTGAAATGTCAGAATAATAGTAGAGTGATTTATTTCAGGTTTATATTTCTTTCTTCACATTTCCAGTGGGTCAGAAGTTTATATACTGTATTACTATTTAGTAGCATTGCCTTTAAATTGTTAAACTTGGGTCAAACGTTTTGGGTAGCCTTCCACAAGCTTCCCACAATAGGTTGGGTGAATTTTGGCCCATTCCTCCTGACAGAACTGGTGTAACTGAGTCCGGTTTGTAGGCATCCTTGATTGCACACGCTTTTTCAGTTCTGCCCACAAATCTTCTGTAGGGTTGAGGTCAGGGCTTTGTGATGGCCACTCCAATACCTTGACTTTGCTGTCCTTAAGCCATTTTGCCACAACTTTGGAAGTATGCTTGGGATCATTGTCCATTTGGAAGACCCATATGCGACCAAGCTTTAACTTCCTGACTGATGTCTTGAGATGTTGCTGCAATATATCCACATAATTTTCCAGCCTCATGATGCCATCTATATTGTGAAGTGCACCAGTTCCTCCTGCAGCAAAGCACCCCCACAAACATGATGCTGCCACCCCCGTGCTTCACGGTTGGGATGGTGTTCTTCGGTTTGCAAGCCTCCCCCTTTTTCCTTCAAACATAACGGTGGTCATTATGGCCAAACAGTTATATTTTTGTTTCATCAGACCAGAGGATATTTCTCCAGAAAGTACGAACTTTGTCCCCATGTGCAGTTGCAAACCGTAGTATGGCTTTTTTATGCCGGATTTGGAGCAGTGGCTTCTTCCTTGCTGAGCGGCCTTTCAGGTTGTCGATATAGGACTCGTTTAACTGTTTCCTCCAGCATCTTCACAAGGTCCTTGGCTATTGTTCTGGGTTTGATTTGCACCTTTTGCACCAAAGTACGATGATGATGTCAAGCAAAGAGGCACTGAGTTTGAAGGTAGGCTGTGAAATACATCCACAGGTACACCTCCAATTGACTCAAATTATGTTAATTTGCCTATCAGAAGCTTCTAAAGCCATGACATCATTTTCTGGAATTTTCCAAGCTGTTTAAAGGCACAGTCAACTTAGTGTATGTAAACTTCTGACCCAATGGAATTGTGATAGTGAATTATAAGTGAAATAATCTGTCTGTAAACAATTGTTGGAAAAATGACTTGTGTCATGCACCAAGTAGATGTCCTCACCGACTTGCCAAAACTATAGTTTGTTAACAAGAATGTTGTTGAGTGGTTGAAAAATGAGTTTTAATGACTCCAACCTAAGTGTATGTAAACTTCCAACTTCAACTGTATCTTGGAACCTCACATGGTGCTATAGACTGGCTGAATGTATTTCTCAGAGGCTATTTGGTTATTATAATCACTTAAATATAGCAGATAGGCACCACATTTTCAGGCTGGTTTATTATCCTTCTGGAACCTGGAATTGACGGGTCTAGATTCCACCAGGTGCATGCTTGGCTCCAGTAGTGGATTGTGGGTAATCTTGCTTTGGAAAATAACTCAATAGCTGCGTTTACACAGGCAGCCCAATTCTGATCTTTCAATCACTTCAGATATTTTAACAACAAATATTTTTCAGAACTGATCCGATTGGTCAAAAGACCAATTTAGTGATTAAAAATATATATATAATTACATTTGGGCTATCTGTGTCAACGCAGCCGAAATACTCCTTATATTGGTCTGATACGCACTTGGATAGATATGCCGATCAAAAATAGCCTTGCTGTTCCCCAGCATAATCTAGGGGCTTTACATCCAAACTTCTAGACCTATTTTTTGCCTTTACCTCCCTTCTCACCTCATTTGCTCACATTGTATATAGACTTATTTTTCTACTGTATTATTGACTGTATGTTTGTTTTACTCCATGTGTAACTCTGTCGTTGTATCTGTCGAACTGCTTTGCTTTATCTTGGCCAGGTCGCAATTGTAAATGAGAACTTGTTCTCAACTTGCCTACCTGGTTAAAGGTTAAATAACATTAAAAATACACCTGCGTGAACGGGCATCTCGTGCAGTCAGTGACCATTCCCGGGTCAGGCTAGGAGTTTTTTTTAAATGGACGGAGTGCGGAGAAGTCAGCAGCCCCTGTCCCACCGACATGCGCGTGAGCCGGAGGACCTTGGATACACACGTCTCCTCTCCCGTTGCCCCCCTTCTCGCGCTGCGCCTGCTTGGACTCCCTTGCTGAATGAACAGGGAGAGGCCTCGGTGTCTGTCTCCCACGCAGTGGTCTGAGAGAAACGGCCCATTATTCACGCAGAGGCATTTAACTGTTGTGCAACAGGTCCAGATCTAGGCTGCTAAGGAACACGCACTCTGACTCACTTACCATGGGTCAGTCTCCAGACTCCCCGCCACTCTGCGCGCTCAAATTGTCCACGACTGGACCTGCTGCGTGGTAGAATTGTTTTCTCTGTACGCTGTCAGCTAAAGAATCGCGCACATTTTTTCTATGACACACCAGCTGCACACACACACACACGTTGAGGTGCACTTCGTAAGTTTTAAAAAGCATCCAGTGGTAATTGATTCGTGGGTAAAATGACCAGGGAAGCCATGCCAGGGGGAACAACGCCATACCACAACCTATGTGTTGTGATAAATGTTGTTCAATATCCCTTGCGTGAGTTCATATGCTTTGAAGCGGTGACAGACTGTAAAGCCTAAAGCAGAGAATATAAGAAGAGAGTGGCAGACTAAATTCAACCAGGTACATGACCTACAGCATGGCCAAGCAAGTTAACGTTTCCGACATTTTCAGACAACTAAACAATTGATTTAGAACCAAACAATAAAACAGGCACAGCCTCCACTATTCCAGCAATATTTCAAATTCAACATTTCCTACATCATCTGATCACCTATGTTTAGTCTAATCCAATGACAAGGAAAATATGCCAACAAGTATTTCGTCCAAGGTATGCTAAATATGTGGCTTGTTAAGGGTTGCCTCAATTGAATCTGGTATCAGGATAAATATGACATTGAGTCACCGATTGAATACCATGTACTTTTTATTAGCTAAGCAATAAGTGGTAAATGCAATTTTCGTATATACGGTTCGCTGTAACACCACGCAGGGTCGAACAGAGAACTGACTTGTTCCTGACAAAGATGTTATAATATACTCTGACAGAAGTAGTTCCTGCTTCCGAGCTGGCCTGTCACAGAATAGAGACTGGGAGTGGTTTAAACTCACCCAGCCTATCGTTGATTGTTGGCGCACGAGCTGATCCCAGCCCCCTAGGCGCTTCAGCGATCTGCCGTTGTAGTTGTGTAGAATATCTATGCGATAACAGGAGCCAGGTGTATGATAACTGTATCGAGTATAGTTATCATACACCTGGCTCCTGTTATCTAACAAAAGACTGTTTGTTCCCTACTACGTTCTGTATGTGTCCTGTCTTCATGTCATTCTGTATCTTTCCATCACGAGAAAGGTCCATGGCCCTGAAACTGTTAACAATGTCTCAAGTCAGCTATGTTGCATAACACCTACACCCATACAAGCCAACAGCAGATAATATTCAATCACATATGGTAACGGGCTATGTTGCATAACACAGAACCTCACAGGCTGCGTGTGTGTACATGTTTCCTAAACGTATATGAATCTGTCATACAGTACAGCTGTTATATTTTGTTGTCCTAGGCTCCCTGGCTAAAATGCTTTCTCGCCATCCTAACTTTATGGACAACAGTGCAACAGGCCAGCTAGTTACTACATATAACTAGCTACATGTTGAACTTCCATCCTCACAGGCCAGGGGCGCAATGTATGAATATATGGTTGGATCAGAATCAATGTTATAACCATTGGCCAGTATGTAGAATTAAGTAAAACCACAAGTCAAAATCCCTATATCCATCTATGGGTCATTTAGGAAAGGGACGAGTTTAGCTAGCTAGCCACCGGGGGACAACGACACAACGAGATGATGCAAAAATTTAAGTTTCTTTTGTCAGTTTAGTTTGGCTTCTGTTGTGATATGATTGGTGTGAAACCATCCAAACTGGTTTCCCTTGACTATATTTTGGTGTGCTAGGACCATTAACAGCTGAGCCAGATATACTTTTGAGGAGATTGGAAACTCCATTAAAATCGTATTAACGCCCACTGTGTACATTGCAGTACATTGGCAATGGGCCTTGCGGTGCATTCTGGGTGAACTTAGACAATGAGCTCTCTCCTTCAGAGTCAATTGGGTGCTTTGCACAAAAAACCCAACATGAACACAAATTACGTGAACAAGAAGCTCAACATTACAAATCTCTTCCAAAGCATAAAATATGATTAGCTTGTCATCTGTAATATCGTATAGCTCTGAAATTACGTACTTTCAAGGAAAATTTCAAGGTTTCTCAATTCATATCCTGACTTAGAAGGGATTGCGTGATGATTAGCTTAGCAGCAACGTAGCGCAGCACGACGTGAACGCGATTGGTCGACAGATCCTGGGCAGAGCGTATACTTTTCCCCCCGGGAATCTTATCCTTTTCTAATATCTCTGGCTAAGCTCGCTTGCCTTGCCTTCAATGCTACGGGTGGCAACAATGTCATACAATTTTTGACCAGACAGCATCAGAAAGCCGCTTGTTGTTTACTTGAACAATGTGCTCAGAAATGCATGTGCATCAGTGTGATAAGATCTGCCCCTTGGCGCTCTGTTGGTAAAAGATGGCCAGAGGGCGGGAATTGGCCTACAGTATTCGCTGGAGGAACGAACCAAGACGGACATGCTATTGTGTACATTCAAAGTAGCCTGCCACAGTGAAAGTTGAGTAAAATAAAATCGACATATCCCGTGTGTGTCTAGCAAGTGGACACTTTTTAACCTCCTGCCCTACTCCACATGGACCATACAGTAATGTATTCATAATGCTTGAGTGGATCCATGTAAAACTAACCACCTCCACAGGCTAAACTGTAGAGAGAGCTAGCTGGTGGACTAGAATTAGTGTTTCCCAACCTTTTTCGGGGGCCTTGTACTCCTGGTTAGGAACCCCTGAACTAGATTAATGTAAAACTGGACAGTCTCTTTCCTTTGGGGGTTCAAGCAGCATCAGAACATGACTGGGGGCTAAAGAGGAAGTGCATGCTGTAGTGTTCACTACTATACCCCCAGGGCACTCAGATTAACTGGAATTGGGAACACACATTGCTCCATGATGAATCAACAATCAGTTTGTCAATTAAAATGTATCTCCCCAGGGGCTAAATAACGTAATGTGTTGTTTCCTCTGTGGGTGCATGATGGGAGATGCTAGTGTCTGTACAAACGTGCCGTTGTTTAATGATCTTGTTTGTTTGTGTGGTCACTCACAGTTACAAGTGGTGTGTTATTGTCAGAAGGCAAAGCGGACAGAGCGGGGTGGGTGGAGATCTCCATCTCTTTTAATCTTGTCAGTCACTGTTACACTGTCAGTCACTCACAGGTGGGTTGTCTCTCATGGTTCAAAATATTGCTACTGTGGGGGAACCTTTTCCGGAATCTCTCTGTAAAGGTCCCAACAGGAACCTTTTTGTGATAGGAGGGGTTCAATTATGAAACTTAAAAAATATATACAGTGGGGCAAAAAATGATTTAGTCAGCCACCAATTGTGCAAGTTCTCCCACTTAAAAAGATGAGAGAGGCCTATAATTTTCATCATAGGTACACTTCAACTATGACAGACAAAATGAGAAAAAAATCCAGAAAATCACATTGTAGGATTTTTTATGAATTTATTTGCAAATTATGGTGGAAAATAAGTATTTGGTCAATAACAACAAAGTTTTATCTCAATACTTTGTTATATACCCTTTGTTGGCAATGACAGAGGTCAAATGTTTTCTGTAAGTCTTCACAAGGTTTTCACACACTGTTGCTGGTATTTTGGCCCATTCCTCCATGCCAATCTCCTCTGAGCAGTAATGTTTTGGGGCTGTTGCTGGGCAACACGGACTTTCAACTCCCTCCAAAGATTTTCTATGGGGTTGAGATCTGGAGACTGGCTAGGCCACTCCAGGACCTTGAAATGCTTCTTACGAAGCCACTCCTTCGTTACCCGGGCGGTGTGTTTGGGATCATTGTCATGCTGAAAGACCCAGCCACGTTTCATCTTCAATGCCCTTGCTGTGGGAAGGATGTTTTCACTCAAAATCTCACGATACATGACCCCATTCATTCTTTCCTTTACATGGATCAGTCGTCCTGGTCCCTTTGCAGAAAAACAGCCCCAAAGCATGATGTTTCCACCCCCATGCTTCACAGTAGGTATGGTGTTCTTTGAATGCAACTCAGAATTCTTTGTCCTCCAAACACAACGAGTTGAGTTTGTACCAAAAGTTATATTTTGGTTTCATCTGACCATATGACATTCTCCCAATCTTCTTCTGGATCATCCAAATGCTCTCTAGCAAACTTCAGACGGGCCTGGACATGTACTGGCTTAAGCAGGGGGACATGTCTGGCACTGCAGGATTTGATTCCCTGGCGACATAGTGTGTTACTGATGGTAGGCTTTGTTACTTTGGTCCCAGCTCTCTGCAGGTCATTCACTAGGTCCCCCCGTGTGGTTCTGGCATTTTTGCTCACCGTTCTTGTGATCATTTTGTCCCCAAGGGATGAGATCTTGCGTGGACCCCCAGATCGAGGGAGATTATCAGTGGTCTTGTATGTCTTCCATTTCCTAATAATTGCTCCCACAGTTGATTTCTTCAAACCAAGCTGCTTACCTATTGCAGATTCAGTCTTCCCAGCCTGGTGCAGGTCTACAATTTTGTTTCTGGTGTCCTTTGACAGCTATTTGGTCTTGGCCATCATGGAGTTTGGAGTGTGACTGTTTGAGGTTGTGGACAGGTGTCTTTTTATACTGATAACAAGTTCAAACAGGTGCCATTAATACAGGTAACGAGTGGAGGACAGATGAGCCTCTTAATAAAGAAGTTACAGGTCTGTGAGAGCCAGAATCTTGCTTATTTGTTAATGACCAAATACTTATTTTCCACCATAATTTGCAAATAAATTCATTAAAAATCCTACAATGTGATTTTCTGGATTTTTTTTCTCTCATTTCGTCTGTCATAGTTGAAGTGTACTACCTATGATGAAAATTACAGGCCTCATCTTTTTAAGTGGGAGAACTTGCACAATTGGTGGCTGACTAAATAGTTTTTTGCCCCACTGTATATATATTGTAGCGGTGTCAGCCTATCAGAAGATTGGAGGCTTAACTTTCAGATAGTTATGCTTGGCCACCAGTGACAGTGCATGTCATTCCTGTTCATTATGTTATGTTTTGTACACTGCAAATAAAAATTGTCATTGAATATTTATGCGTATTACATATTATAATAACATTGCTGATTACATATAGTAATAGTGGTAACAGTATTTCCAACATTAGGATTTGCATAGGGTCTTGATGAACTCATACATCTCTGTAAGCCTCATTGAAGCAACAAAACTGTCAGTGTTCAACATTAACATTTAATGACAACAGAACAGATTAACAGGAATTACATTTATTCTCATGGGTGGCCAAAAACATCTGAAAGCCACGCCCCTACTACGCCACGTTGGGTCATATCTTAATAACCTAGCATCAACAACCCAAGGTGGCTCTCTTCTAAGAATAAAACCCAGCCACAGTAAGTGACCGAATGCCTACAATCCAGCTGATGGGCCATCCAAACAACCCAGAATGTAAGAGTGTAGGCTAGATTGAAGATACTGTAGCTAGCTAGCGACCAACCCAGAATGTAAGAGTGTAGGCTAGATTGAAGATACTGTAGCTAGCTAGCGACCAACCCAGAATTTAAGAGTGTAGGCTAGATTGAAGATACTGTAGCTAGCTAGCGACCAACCCAGAATGTAAGAGTGTAGGCTAGATTGAAGATACTGTAGCTAGCTAGCGACCAACCCAGAATGTAAGAGTGTAGGCTAGATTGAAGATACTGTAGCTAGCTAGCGACCAACCCAGAATGTAAGAGTGTAGGCTAGATTGAAGATACTGTAGCTAGCTAGCGACCAACCCAGAATTTAAGAGTGTAGGCTAGATTGAAGATACTGTAGCTAGCTAGCGACCAACCCAGAATGTAAGAGTGTAGGCTAGATTGAAGATACTGTAGCTAGCTAGCGACCAACCCAGAATGTAAGAGTGTAGGCTAGATTGAAGATACTGTAGCTAGCTAGCGACCAACCCAGAATGTAAGAGTGTAGGCTAGATTGAAGATACTGTAGCTAGCTAGCGACCAACCCAGAATTTAAGAGTGTAGGCTAGATTGAAGATACTGTAGCTAGCTAGCGACCAACCCAGAATTTAAGAGTGTAGGCTAGATTGAAGATACTGTAGCTAGCTAGCAACCAACCCAAAATTTAAGAGTGTAGGCTAGATTGAAGATACTGTAGCTAGCTAGCGACCAACCCAGAATGTAAGAGTGTAGGCTAGATTGAAGATACTGTAGCTAGCTAGCGACCAACCCAGAATGTAAGAGTGTAGGCTAGATTGAAGATACTGTAGCTAGCTAGCGACCAACCCAACACCTAATAATTATAATGGTAAACAAATGTCATTACCGTCAATACCTGTATAATATACAAATTAATATAATTTAATAGTCAGTTCGTATTTACCTGTGGGCTGCCACTCCCCCCCCCCAAAATTAAAAAAATGGGTACATCAATACATCAATACAAAGTATTGATCATTATGATCACAGTACATAGTTAAAAATATCTAACATTTAGTTTGTAAAGGAAATTAAACAAATCAGTGCGCCAACCTCCCCATCCATCATGTCTCCATCCAACCGCCAACCTCCCCATCCATCATGTCTCCATCCAACCACACAATCCATCATGTCTCCATCCAACCACACACCTCCCCATCCATCATGTCTCCATCCAACCACACACCTCCCCATCCATCATGTCTCCATCCAACCACACACCTCCCCATCCATCATGTCTCCATCCAACCACACACCTCCCCATCCATCATGTCTCCATCCAACCACACACCTCCCCATCCATCATGTCTCCATCCAACCACACACCTCCCCATCCATCATGTCTCCATCCAACCACACACCTCCCCATCCATCATGTCTCCATCCAACCACACACCTCCCCATCCATCATGTCTCCATCCAACCACACACCTCCCCATCCATCATGTCTCCATCCAACCACACACCTCCCCATCCATCATGTCTCCATCCAACCACACACCTCCCCATCCATCATGTCCCCATCCAACCACACACCTCCCCATCCATCATGTCTCCATCCAACCACACACCTCCCCATCCATCATGTCTCCATCCAACCACACACCTCCCCATCCATCATGTCTCCATCCAACCACACACCTCCCCATCCATCATGTCTCCATCCAACCACACACCTCCCCATCCATCATGTCTCCATCCAACCAACACCTCCCCATCCATCATGTCTCCATCCAACCACACACCTCCCCATCCATCATGTCTCCATCCAACCACACACACACAGACTCTATTTGCCCTGCCCTTTATTAAATACAAAGAGTAGACATGCATGTCCTTAATTTCATATACAGGCATAGGATATTCTCTGTAATGGGACAGTTTCTACATGCATCCAATCCGGACCACAGAAATCTCCCTGCAACCGTCCAGGGAGATACAGGATTTCACTCCCTGCATCAACCACTGTTTGAGGAGCAAGCTCTCGCTGCCTGATTGGTGCTATTCCACCCAAACTCTGTATGCCAAGGGCTCTCCAATCTTGTTCCTGCAGCCACCCGGTGCTTAATTTGAGAAACCAAGTGAAATCTGTTTGGGAACATCGATAGTAACATGTTTTCGCAACTAAACATATTTCACTAAAATGTTGACGGCCTGTCTGCGTACTCAATGAAGGAATAGAGGAGAACAAGGAGGAGATGGAAATGTTAGATTCTTCAAAGTAGCCACACTGCCATGACGACAGCTTTGCACACTCTTGGCATTCTCTCAACTAGCTTCATGAAATAGTCACCTGGTATGCATTTCAATTAACAGGTGTGCCATGTTAATTTGTGGAATTTATTTTCTTCTTAATGCTTTTGAGCCAATTAGTTGTATTGTGACAATGTAGGGGTGGTATACAGAAGATAGCCCTATTTGGTAAAAGAACATGTCCATTTTATGGCAAGAATAGCTCAAAAGGGCAAAGAGAAACGACAGTACATCATTTTAAGACATTGAGGTCAGTCAACCTGGAAAACTTAAAGAACTTAATTCAAGTGCAGTCGCAAAAACCATCAAGCGCCATCTGGCTCTTATGAGGACCACCAAAGGAAAGGAAGACCCAGAGTTACCTCTGCTGCAGAGGATCAGTTCATTCGAGTTACCAGCCTCAGAAATCGGCAATTAACTGCACCTCAGATTGCAGCCCAAATAAATGCTTCAGAGTTCGAGTAACAACATCAAATGATCAGAGAGACTGGTGAATTAAACAGAAATTGCAATCAACTGTGAATTGTTTTAAAAATAGCTATATTTTGGAGATTATTTCATTTTCAAATAACCAAAAGTTTGAGGTTGTAATCTGAATAAAGGGGAAAAGGTCATTCTTGAACACGGGGTGAGCCATTCTTCTAATGTTCAAGACAACCAGTTCAGATTTAAGTACAGCTTTTGTATGACTGAAGCATTTAGTGAGAGGCTAATGCTTTAATATTTAATCATATCTACCCTCCGAATTCATATTCATTATATAAATACACACGTTTAATTTTGTCTGGCTTGCCTTTCCAAAGAACATTTGATTTTTTTTTCTCATATAATTTCAAAAAGTGGTTAAGTGTACGCAAGGCCATACATAAATAGGTAAACTGGAATATGACTAAAGAGTTAAATTAGGGTGATTTTTTTTCTCCACAAAACGACAGGTATTTTCCCTTTTCATGGTAGCAAGACCTTATCTATTTTTGCTTACTTATTTTATACAAATGTATTGTACTGAGAATTTCATTATTTCGGGATATGAATACAGAGTATGTCGACTTCACCGTAAGATTTTATTGGTAACAACACAGTAATGTAAAGTTGTGTATTTTTTTTAGTAATCCAAAATGTAAGAGTGCACTTATCCTTTTTTTGTATTCCAGAGATGTTAAATTATTCTCTGGAGGTATCCACATTTTGGATTTAAAAGAACATGAATCATCTGCATACAATGTCACCTTTTGATTTTAAGCCCTGGATTTCTAGACCCTTAATATTATTGTTGGGTCTGGTTTTAATAGCTAACATTTCGATGACCATAATAAATAGATATGCCGATAGTGGACAACCTTATTTTACTCCTTGACAGTTTAATACTTTCTGAGAGGTGGCCATTATTATCGATTTTACAGTGCCTTGCGAAAGTATTCGGCCCCCTTGAACTTTGCGACCTTTTGCCACATTTCAGGCTTCAAACATTTTTTTTTTGTGAAGAATCAACAACAAGTGGGACACAATCATGAAGTGGAACGACATTTATTGGATATTTCAAACTTTTTTAACAAATCAAAAACTGAAAAATTGGGCGTGCAAAATTATTCAGCCCCATTAAGTTAATACTTTGTAGCGCCACCTTTTGCTGCGATCACAGCTGTAAGTCGCTTGGGGTATGTCTCTATCAGTTTTGCACATCAAGAGACTGAATTTTTTTCCCATTCCTCCTTGCAAAACAGCTCGAGCTCAGTGAGGTTGGAAGGAGAGCATTTGTGAACAGCAGACTGTTTTTTTTGCTTTATGTTTTGGATCAGACAAATCCATCAGGTTTTCTTCCAGAATGGTCCTGTATTTGGCTCCATCCATCTTCCCATCAATTTTAACCATCTTCCCTGTCCCTGCTGAAGAAAAGCAGGCCCAAACCATGATGCTGCCACCACCATGTTTGACAGTGGGGATGGTGTGTTCAGGGTGATGAGCTGTGTTGCTTTTACGCCAAACATAACGTTTTGCATTGTTGCCAAAAAGTTCCATTTTGGTTTCATCTGACCAGAGCACCTTCTTCCACATGTTTGGTGTGTCTCCCAGGTGGCTTGTGGCAAACTTTAAACGACACTTTTATGGATATCTTTAAGAAATGGCTTTCTCCTTGCCACTCTTCCATAAAGGCCAGATTTGTGCAATATACGACTGATTGTTGTCCTATGGACAGAGTCTCCCACCTCAGCTGTAGATCTCTGCAGTTCATCCAGAGTGATCATGGGCCTCTTGGCTGCATCTCTGATCAGTCTTCTCCTTGTATGAGCTGAAAGTTTAGAGGGATGGCCAGGTCTTGGTAGATTTGCAGTGGTCTGATACTCCTTCCATTTCAATATTATCGCTTGCACAGTGCTCCTTGGGATGTTTAAAGCTTGGGAAATCTTTTTGTATCCAAATCCGGCTTTAAACTTCTTCACAACAGTATCTCGGACCTGCCTGGTGTGTTCCTTGTTCTTCATGATGCTCTCTGCGCTTTTAACGGACCTCTGAGACTATCACAGTGCAGTTGCATTTATACAGAGACTTGATTACACCCAGGTGGATTGTATTTATCATCATTAGTCATTTAGGTCAACATTGGATCATTCAGAGATCCTCACTGAACTTCTGGAGAGAGTTTGCTGCACTGAAAGAAAAGGGGCTGAATAATTTTGCACGCCCAATTTTTCAGTTTTTGATTTGTTAAAAAAGTTTGAAATATCCAATAAATGTCGTCCAACTTCATGATTGTGTCCCACTTGTTGTTGATTCTTCACAAAAAAATACAGTTTTATATCTTTGTTTGAAGCCTGAAATGTGGCAAAAGGTCGCAAAGTTCAAGGGGGCCGAATACTTTCGCAAGGCACTGTACATCTAGGGTTACTATATCTAACTTTAACCCATTGTATAAGAGATTCTCCAAAATTGAAATATTCCAGGTATTTACAGTGCATTCGGAAAGTATTCCGACCACTTTTTCCACATTTTGTTAGGTTACAGTCTTATTCTAAAATGGCTTAAATAATTTCCCTCCTAATCAATCTACACACAGTACCCCAAAATGACAAAGCTAAAACAGGTTTTTAGACATTTTTGCTAATAATACATTTTTAAAAATATATTATTTACATCAATTTTCAGACCCTTTGCTATGAGACTCCAACTGGCCGGTGCTAGGTAGGGTTCCATCCCCGAAGGGGTCTCCCTGGAGAACGGAGCAGATCTCGACCCAACCAACTAGCCAAGGAGGTACGTCACTCGCCGTGGAAGTCGAAGAAGGCGTCCTCTGGCAACGGGGGTCTCCATCGAATTGTTGAGCCCGGAACTGACACAGACCAGACCAGCTTTGCCGCCCTGGATCCAGAGGTTCCGGCGCCTTAGTCAGTGGTGATATCTCAAACAAGATCGGACCCGGAGGTACCTGTGTCTTCGTCCTCGGCTCTGTCTTCCTCTCCGGTGGCTTCTACCTCGGGTTCAGATCCCCCCAGCCTCACCAGACCGTGAGGCTGCCTGAGAGACCGGCCCATTCAACATCACCAGCTGTCATCATAGGCAGCTCTATGGTGAGAAACATCTCGGTCCCCAAGGCAAAAACCCGATGCGCCCCAGGAGCACAAGTACAGGACATAACAAGGCTGTTTCCGACTGTTCTACCACAGATGCCGGGAGCTGACACTGTCGTAGTCCATGTGGGGTCAAACGACATCAGGAGGGATAGCTCAGAACATCTGAAAGTGGATTTTAAAGAACTGATTGTAGTATTAAGACTCAAAAAAACGGCCAATTTCAGGTCCAGTACCATCGTTGGGCCATGGGTGTGAAAGATTCAGCAGACTGCTGGCATTACACATCTGGCTAAAAGACTGTAGCTCTGCTGGAGTCACTTTAATTGATGACTTTGACACCTTCTGGAAACAGAAGATACTCTACTGAGTCCATCCAAATCATCTTGGCTCCTGGACTCTGTCCACGTTAAAACAAATGACTGGTAAATGATCCAAGACCAGCTCAGTTAATCCCTACCAATGTGACAATGAGTCGTCATAATGTTGCATCAAATGTACATGATCTTAGGGGCATTGGCAAACACAATGTAATTTAGGTATCCCTAATTGCACCAAAAAAATCTGTTTATTCTGCAGCTATTGTAAGCAGTAATCATGAGCCTATAAACCAGAGTTACACTGTTAGCACTGAGGCAGTATGCAATAGTAGGAAGACCACTTAGTGCAGGGTGAGCTATATAATCAGCTCCAGTGTAAATAACATGAGTAAGTCTACCTCTGATAGGCTTCCCAGTAAAGCATTAAAAACAATCAAGCAACCCAGAAAGGTGCTAAAAGAAACCAGGTCCAAGATGTCAATAAATTGCTTGTGACAGAAGACATTCATATTCTGACTATCTCCGAAACTCACTTTAGATAATACCTTAGATAATACAGTGGTAGCAATCCATGGTTATAACGTCTACCGAAAAGATGCCAATGCCAATGGAGGCGATGTTGCGGTCTATATTCAGAACCACATTCCTGTAACGCTTAGAGACGATCTAATGTTAAATACTGTTGAAGAAATATGGCTACAGGTTCATCTGCCTCACCTAAAGCCCAATCGTGTGGAAAGCTGCTATAGACCACTAATTGCTAACAGTCAGTATCTGGATAATATGTGTGAAATACAGACAGCGTCGTGAAGAAGGCGCAGCAGCACCTCTTCAACCTCAGGAGGCTGAAGAAATTCGGCTTGTCACCAAAAGCACTCACAAACTTTTACAGATGCACAATCGAGAGCATCCTGTCGGGCTGTATCACCGCCTGGTATGGAAACTGCTCCGCCCACAACCGTAAGGCTCTCCAGAGGGTAGTGAGGTCTGCACAACGCATCACCGGGGGCAAACTACCTGCCCTCCAGGACACCTACACCACCCGATGTCACAGGAAGGCCATAAAGATCATCAAGGACGACAACCACCCGAGCCACTGCCTGTTCACCCCGCTATCATCCAGAAGGTGAGGTCAGTACAGGTGCATCAAAGCAGGGACTGAGAGACTGAAAAACAGCTTCAATCTCAAGGCCATCAGACTGTTAAACAGCCACCACTAACATTGAGTGGCTGCTGCCGACATGCTGACTCCAGCCACTTTAATAATGGAAAAATGTATCACTAGCCACTTTAAACAATACCACTTATGTTTACATACCCTACATTACTCATCTCATATGTATATACTGTACTCTATACCATCTACTGCATCTTGCCTATGCTGCTCTGTACCATCACTCATTCATATATTTTTATGTACACATTCTTCATCCTTTTACACTTGTGTGTGTATAAGGTCGTTGTTGTGGAATTGTTAGGTTAGATTACTCGGTTATTACTGCATTGTCGGAACTAGAAGCACAACCATTTCGCTACACTCGCATTAACATCTGCTAACCATGTGTATGTGACAAATAAAACATTTTTGATTTGACCTGGACTACTGTTCAGTCGTGTGGTCAGGTGCCACAAAAAAGGACTTAGGAAAATTGCAATTGGCTCAGAAGAGGGCAGCACGGCTGGCCCTTGGATGTACACAGAGAGCTAATATGAATCATATGCATGTCAATCTCTCGTGGCTGAAAGTGGAGGAGATTTACTTCATCACTACTTTTATTTATGAGTGGTATTGATTGACATGTTGAATGCACCGAGCTGTCTGTCTAAACTACTGGCACACAGCTCGGACACCCATGCATACACCACAAGACATGCCACAAGAGGTCTCTTCACAGTCCCCAAGTCCAGAACAGACTATGGGGGCACACAGACTACATGGAACTCTATTCCACATCAAGTAATGGACGCAAGCAGCAAAATTAGATTTAACAAACAGATTAAAAAACACCTTATGGAACAGCGGGGACTGTGAAGCAACACAAACATTGGCACAGACACACACACACACACACACACACACACTATGACATACGCACTATACATACACGTTGGTTTAGTACTGTAGATACAGTGGGGAGAACAAGTATTTGATACTTTGATACACTCCTGTTCTCCACTCATTACCTGTATTAACTGCACCTGTTTGAACTCGTTACCTGTATAAAAGACACCTGTCCACACACTCAATCAAACAGACTCCAACTGCTCCACAATGGCCAAGACCAGAGAGCTGTGTAAGGGCATCAGGGATAAAATTGTAGACATGCACAAGGCTGGGATGGGCTACAGGGCAATGGGCAAGCAGCTTGGTGAGAAGGCAACAACTGTTGGCGCAATTATTTATTAGAAAATGGAAGAAGTTCAAGATGAAGGTCAATCACTGTCGGTCTGGGCCTCCATGCAAGATCTCACCTCGTGGGGCATCAATGATCACGAGGAAGGTGAGGGATCAGCCCAGAACTACACAGCAGGATCTGGTCAATGACCTGAAGAGAGCTGGGACCACAGTCTCAAAGAAAACCATTAGTAAAACACTACGCCGTCATGGATTAAAATCCTGCAGCGCACGCAAGGTCCCCCTGCTCAAGCCAGCGCATGTCCAGGCCCGTCTGAAGTTTGCCAATGACCATCTGGATCATCCAGAGGAGGAATGGGAGAAGGTCATGTGGTCTGATGAGACAAAAATAGAGCTTTTTGGTCTAAACTCCAATCGCCGTGTTTGGAGGAAGAAGGATGAGTACAACCCCAAGAACACCATCCCAACCATGAAGCATGGAGGTGGAAACATCATTCTTTGGGGATGCTTTTCTGCAAAGGGGACAGGACGACTGCACCATATTGACGGGAGGATGGATGGGGCCATGTATCGTGAGATCTTGGCCAACAACCTCCTTCCCTCAGTAAGAGCATTGAAGATGGGTCGTGGCTGGGTCTTCCAGCATGACAACGACCCGAAACACACAGCCAGGGCAACTAAGGAGTGGCTCCATAAGAAGCATCTCAAGGTCCTGGAGTGGCCTAGCCAGTCTCCAGACCTGAACTGAATAGAAACTCTTTGGAGTGAGCTGAAAGTTCGTATTGCCCAGCGACAGCCACGAAACCTGACGGATCTGGAGAAGGTCTGTATGGAGCTATGAATGCCAGGCTTGGTTTCCCAGATATGTCATAGTGTTCTATTGTTTCCAGTACTTGTCTTATATTATCTCCAATGTATCGTTTATGTAAAAAAACCTGTCTGATTAGTATGAATAATATCCGACAATACCTTTTTAATTCTATGCGCTATGCATTTGGCAAAAAAAAATGGACTGGATCTTTGTAACGATCCTCTGAGTACATCAAAAAATGGTTTGGTTTTTCAGACTTAAAAGCTTTAATTACATCAAGAAGTTCCTCCGCTGTAATTTGGCCATCACATGACTCTTTCTGTACAGATATTAATTTTACATTATGAAAAACGTACAAACGTACAAAAACGTACAATTATCTTAGTGGAGATGGAGGAAACAAAAATATGCTTTAATTAAAGTACTTTGCTTCCTCTTTTAAAATATTGTTTGGTGAATTATGGGTGACAAGTTTATAACAAGTCAATTATTTTTGGTAAAACTTTTATGTAAACTTTTGACCAACTGGGATTGTGATGAAAGAAATAAAAAGCTGAAATAAATCACTACTATTATTCTGACATTTCACATTCTTAAAATAAAGTGGTGATCTTAACTGACCTAAAACAGGGAATTTGTACTAGGATTAAATATCAGGAATTGTGAAAAACTGAGTTTAAATGTATTTGGCTAAGGTGTATGTAAACTTCAGACTTCAACTGTACGTCTGCTGTTAGAACCAGTAAAGGCAGCTTTATCATTCTTGGGTAGCGGAGTTACTTTTGCTTCCCTCCAGGCCTGAGGACAAAGACTTTCCTCTCGGCTCAGATGAAAGATATGACAGATAGGAGTGGCTATGGAGTCAGCTACCAACATCAGTAGTTTTCCATCTAAGTTGTCAATGCCAAGAGGTTTGTCATTATTATAACAATAATTGTTCCACCTCTCCCACACTAACTTTACAGAATTTGAACTTGCAATGCTTTTCTTTCATTTTTTTAAATGTATTTTTAACCATGAATACGAAGGCTCTCTGTTGTTGGCATTTCCTGCCTCCGTTTGCCCACTTTGCCAATGAAGTAAACATTAAAATAATTGGAAACATCAAATGGTTTTGTGATTAATAAGCCATCTGATTTGATGAAAGATGGAGTAGAATTTGTCTTTCTGCCCATCATTTCATTTAAAGTACTGATTTTTTTCCCATCATTCTTTATATCATTGATCTTGGCTTCATAATACAGTTTCATCCTATTGAGTTTAGTCACAATTTCTCAATTTGCTTTAAGTCAGCCAGTCAGAGGTGCAGCCAGACGTATTAGCTACTCCTTTTGCCCCATCTCTTTCAACCATACTGTTTTTCAATTCCTTATCAATCCGTGGAGCCTTGACAGTTCTAACAGTCCGTTTCTTAACAGGTGCATGTTCATCATTAATTGCAAGAAGCAATTTCATCAATACATCAAGTGCAGCGTCTGGATGCTCCTCATTAATCATTTATACAGGCAGACAAATTCTGATATTTTTCCACTAATTGGTATTTTGACCAATCACACCAGAGCATTTTCAGAGCTGATCTGTTGGTTAAAAAAACATATTAATGAAAAAAATATCAGAATTGGGCTGCCTGTCTAAATGCAGCTTATGATGTGCAAAAAGCCTGTAAGATGTATGATTTCACTTTTATTTAACCAGGTAGGCAAGTTGAGAACAAGTTCTCATTTACAATTGTGATAAAGCAAAGCAGTTCGACAGATACAACAACAGAGTTACACATGGAGTAAAACAAACATACAGTCAATAATACAGTATAAACAAGTCTATATACGATGTGAGCAAATGAGGTGAGATAAGGGAGGTAAAGGCACTGTCTATGGAGATTGAGGTGAGGTAAGGGAGGTAAAGGCACTGTCTATGGAGATTGAGGTGAGATAAGGGAGGTAAAGGCACTCTATGGAGATTGAGGTGAGATAAGGGAGGTAAAGGCAAATAATGTTGCATTTAAAGTGGCTAATATGGTGTTGATTTGATCACAACTTTCACAATAAATGTAAACATTGATAGTGTTAACTAATGGGGAAAACTAGATAGTTGAGTGAAGTTCAATCTCGTGCTTGTCTGCACACTGATATTTCTTCTGTGCAGCAGTCCTGGGGGGGGCATCGCACCCTGGAGCTTAGTGTTAACATTGGTTATAGGCCTAATAATGATGATTTATTGGTAATTTAAAAAATGTGGTAGACTTAGGTTTGGTCGAAATTACTTTACTTTCATATTTAGGCTATAAGTGAGTTGTTTGTGTGTTTTGTTAACATTCAAATGGCACAGTGTGATTCTCTATCAAGACCTGAGCTTGTGCATTTAGCACTCCGTCTTATTTCACACAGTAGGGAATTTAAACAAAAACGTGACAAGAAATGAAAAAACAACAAGCTCAATCAAAACCGTCTAACTAATTAGAGAGCGCCGGTGTAACACCTATTATCGCTGTTGATCCTCCCACTTCAGTTGACCCCACTAACGTTCAGACACACACACACATAATAACTGACGTGAGAGAAGCAGCGACCCCATGAACCCAAAGGCCCTTACTGCAGCCGCACGGTGTCCATGGCGACGAAATATAACGGGGTTGGGACGGAAAGAGACCGTTTACACCCACCGGAAACCATGTCTGCAGCACCAGCAGAAATGAAATTGAACGAATCCAAATGTATATACATGATCACTCTAAAATCCCCGCACAAATGTATATTTGGTGCAATGAGAATCGCCCGATATACCCGCTGAACCGCTGGCCGTTATTGGATTCCGTTCGGTGGTTTCGTGAAGCCAAGTAAACATCGTCGAGGTTTGAATGAGAAAACCTTCGTCGCCGGGCGTGAAAATACACATCTAAACTAGCAAGCTGCACATGGATCGGTATCACGGGTATTGTTAAGACACGATCCGGTATTGTTTTGTCTACTCGTGTCAGTAACTACAGTAGTTTCAGTATGCCCGATCGATGGTTTCGTTGAAGCTCGACAGTGGCTGATTTCAGGCCTGCTTTTATCTGGACATTTCTTGCCTGAGGAAAGCCGCCCGTACTGACTTCCTAGCATTTAGCCTTTTTCACTGCATCCCCGACTCAAATGATGCGTGTTGTGTCGTTGCGTTGATTTTTGGATGATCATATCATCTACTTTTAGCATATCATTTTATTTTTTTATCCAAACGGTATATATTTTTTTTATGGGATTATCGGTCAATTCGAAGTAAATATGGTGAATTGGAAGCGGCTGCTGCGGGTGTCGAACCGCTCATTTTTGGCCTTCATTTTTTTCTTCTCCATGTCTACGACTGGTCTCTACTTCATATATGTGGCTCCTGGAATAGGTGAGTTTATTATCTTAACACGAACACCTAATTTTGTGTCGTTATCCAAGCTTGTGCCAAGCAAGCTACATTGACATCAACGGGGATGCCATAGACAGTACAGTGGGGATGCTTTCTGACAGTTAATACTGTAGCTTCCTGTTAGCCTAGTTAGGTTAGCCATTTAACGTTAGCCATTTAACTAACGGTAGTTAGCTGGATTAGCTAGCCGTCAGATCCGCATGCCTACAGCAGTATTCCTGTGTATATTAAGACACAGTGGAGCCGGAGGGAGATATGGCTCGGAAAACATACCTCAATCCACGGATGAGAAATGACTTGTACTCCGAACTGTCCCATTACATCAACTAATCACACTGATTTAGATTGAACGAATCATTTAATTTAGTCTTTCAGTCTTCGTGGTGTAACAGTTGTGATAATGGGACAATTGGGAGTACAGCGTATTTCTCATCCCTGGGTTGAGGTCGGTTTGTAATACAAAGCCATATCTCGCGTCGTGTCCCCGGTGTCGTAATATACACCGGAATGTTGTCCGACCTTGTTAAGCTGTAAGGAAGCCGGTTAGATCTGCTGGATAAGATAGCTAATCGTCCAGGGATTAGTTTACAATTGATTAGGCTTAACTAGTGAACCGATTATGTATCATCTCGATATATAGCTAGATAATCGTTTGGATGATTGCATGATAAATTACCTCCTTTGGCCGCCTTTCCTTCCAGTTCTCCGCTGCCAATGACTGGAACGAATTGCAAAAATCGCTGAAGCTGGAGACTTGTATTTCCCTCACTAATTTTAAACATCAGTTACCCGAGCATCTAACTGATCACTGCAGCATTTTAAACATGCTACCCGAGCATCTAACTGATCGCTGCAGCATTTTAAACATATGCTACCCGAGCATCTAACTGATCGCTGCAGCATTTTAAACATATGCTACCCGAGCATCTAACTGATCGCTGCAGCATTTTAAACATCAGCTACCCGAGCATCTAACTGATCGCTGCAGCATTTTAAACATATGCTACCCGAGCATCTAACTGATCGCTGCAGCATTTTAAACATCAGCTACCCGAGCATCTAACTGATCGCTTCAGCATTTTAAACATATGCTACCCGAGCATCTAACTGATCGCTGCAGCTGTACATAGCCCATCTGTAAATAGCCCATCCAATATTACTACCTCATCCCCATATTGTTTTATTTACTTTTCTGCTCTTTTGCACACCAGTATTTCTACTTGCACATCATCTGCACATCTATCACTCCAGTGTTAATTAACTAAATTGTAAGTACTTGCTACTATGGCCTATTTAAATAAAGGTAATATCATGTTTGTTTTTATTTTAAAAAACGTGACGTTATATTGAGCTGCCATCTGGTTGCTGTAACGTTAGTCAACATTGAACAATCATGCCTCTGTCTCTTCTACAAAGTGTGTCCTTACTCAGAAACAAGCCATCTACTAATAATGTAGTAAACAAGCTAGTTTAACTAATTGAGTTATTCATTTTCTTACACAGATTTCAGAAAGGAAAGGATTTAACTGATTATTCACTAGGTCTAACTTAGTAAATTTACACAAAAGCAGCAATCTCGTATGAATATATCTGCCATGCTGTTGAACCATGCCATGGTGGGAAGGGATATGGAGTTGCTGACAGAGCCAGCAAGTAGAGCCACATAATCAACACTGATAACCACCTAGTTGTGTGGTTTAGTAGCTAGGTAGTGTACATCTGATAGGCCTATATGTATATTCACATTAACCGAGTGAACCAGGTAACCTAGATTAAGATCCATGTTTATGCCATTAATCCAATCAGCCAATGTTTAGTAAAATGGCAAATATGCCAACTTTTCCCAAGTAAGTCGTGTCTTGAAACAGTTTGTTTCTTTGCTGAGCATATTAGTAGTCCCAGGGGTGAAATCCCTACAGCATATCAGCAGCTAAAATTAATTGGGCCTTTGTCTGAAGCAACACAGGAAAAGGGTTTTAGCTTTTATTTACACATGGTTAACCAGCTGTTAGGCTTATATCTTGTAGTTACAACGCTGTCACTGCGAATGGTACAGTGTGTTGGCTACTGCTAGACCATCATGCTATGGACATAGTGCTGTTGATGAGACGGAGTCTATAACCCACACAAGTGGATCAGGTAGTGCAGCTCATCCAGGATGGCACATCAATGAGAGATGAGGCAAGAAGGTTTGCTGTGTCTGTCAGCGTAGTGTCCACAGCATGGAGGCGCTACCAGGAGACAAGCCAGTACATCAGGAGACGTGGAGGAGGCCGTAGGATGGCAACAACCCAGCAGCAGGACCGCTACCGCCACCTTTGTGCAAGGAGGAGCAGGAGGAGCACTGCCAGAGCCCTGCAAAATGACCTCCAGCAGGCCACAAATGTGCATGTGTCTGCTCAAACGGTCAGAAACAGACTCCATGAGGGTGGTATGAGGGCCCGACGTCCACAGGTGGGGGTTGTGCTTACAGCAGCCCAACACCGTGCAGGACGTTTGGCATTTGCCAGAGAACACCAAGATTGGCAAATTCGCCACTGGCGCCCTGTGCTCTTCACAGATGAAAGCAGTTTCACACTGAGCACGTGTGATAGATGTGACAGAGTCTGGAGACGCCGTGGAGAACGTTCTGCTGCCTGCAACCTCCTCCAGCATGACCGGTTTGGCAGTGGGTCAGTCATGGAGTGGGGTGGCATTTCTTTGGGGGACCGCACAGCCCTTCATGTGCTCGCCAGAGGTAGCATGACTGCCATTAGGTACCGAGATGAGATCCTCAGACCCATTGTGAGACCATATGCTGGTGCGGTTGGCCCTGCGTTCCTCCGAATGCAAGACAATGCTAGACCTCATGTGGCTGGAGTTTGTCAGCAGTTCCTGCAAGAGTATGGCATTGATGCTATGGACTGGCCCGCCTGTTCCCCAGACCTGAATCCAATTGAGCACATCTGGGACATCATGTCTCGCTCCATCCACCAACGCCACGTTTCACCACAGACTGTCCAGGAGTTGGCAGATGCTTTAATTCATGTCTGGGAGGAGATCCCTCAGGAGTCCATCCGCCACCTCATCAGGAGCATGCCCAGGCGTTGTAGGGAGGTCATACAGGCACGTGGAGGCCACACACACTACCGAGCCTCATTTTGACTTGTTGTAAGGACATTACATCAAAGTTGGATCAGCCTGTAGTGTGGTTTTCCACTTTAATTTTGTGTGACTCCAAATCCAGACCTCCATGGGTTGATACATTTGATTTCCATTGATAATTTTTGTGTGATTTTGTTGTCAGCACATTTAACTATGTAAAGAAAAAAGTATTTAATAAGAATATTTTATTAATTCAGATCTAGGATGTTATTTTAGTGTTCCCTTTATTTTTTGGAGCAGTGTATATGGGTTTTAACTAGGGATGCAAGAAATATCGGTGAGCATTTTTAGGAATCGGACGGTTTTAGCTAAAAATGCCAACATCGCATCGGCCCGATGTCTAGTTTAACGCTGATGTGCATACGTACAGTGAGGCAAAAAAGTATTTAGTCAGCCACCAATTGTGCAAGTTCTCCTACATAAAAATATGAGCGAGGCCTGTAATTTTCATCATAGGTACACTTCAACTATGACCGACAAAATGGAAGAAAAAAAAATCCTGAAAATCACATTGTAGGATTTTTTAAATGAATTTATTGGCAAATTATGGTCGAAGTATTTGGTCAATAACAAAAGTTTATCTCAATACTTTGTCATTGCCAACAGAGGGTATATAACAGAGGTAAAATGTTTTCTGTAAGTCTTCACAAGGTTTTCACACACTGTTGCTGGTATTTTGGCCCATTCCTCCATGCAGATCTCCTCTAGAGCAGTGATGTTTTGGGGCTGTTGCTGGGCAACACGGACTTTCAACTCCCTCCAAAGATTTTCTATGCGGTTGAGATCTGGAGACTGGCTAGGCCACTCCTTCGTTGCTCGGGCGGTGTGTTTGGGATCATTGTCATGCTGAAAGACCCAGCCACGTTTCCTATTCAATGCCCTTGCTGATGGTAGGCTTTGTTACTTTGGTCCCAGCTCTCTGCAGGTCATTCACTAGGTCCCCCCGTGTGGTTCTGGGATTTTTGCTCACCGTTCATGTGATCATTTTGACCCCACGGGGTGAGATCTTGCGTGGAGCCCCAGATCGAGGGAGATTATCAGTGGTCTTGTATGTCTTCCATTTCCGAATAATTGATCCCACAGTTGATTTCTTCAAACCAAGCTGCTTACCTATTGCAGATTCAGTCTTCCCAGCCTGGTGCAGGTCTACAATTTGGTTTCTGGTGTCCTTTGACAGCTCTTTGGCCATAGTGGAGTTTGGAGTGTGACTGTTTGAGGTTGTGGACAGGTGTATTTTATACTAATAACAAGTTCAAATAGGTGCCATTAATATAGGTAACGAGTGGAGGACACAGGAGCCTCTTAAAGAAGTTGTTACAGGTCTGTGAGAGCCAGAAATCTTGCTTGTTTGTCATTGACCAAATACTTATTTTCCACCATAATTTGCAAATTCATAAAAAATCCTACAATGTGATTTTCTGGATTTTTTTTCTTCTCATTTTGTCTGTGATAGTTGAAGTGTACCTATGATGAAAATTACAGGCCTCTCATATTTTTGTGGGAGAACTTGCACAATTGGTGGCTGACTAAATAGTTTTTTGCCCCACTGTATATAACGTAAGTGATGACGTAATGACGCCACTAAAAATACAACGCTACACAGAACAAAAGCAGAATTACTAAGCGCATTCTTCCAACAACTAAACAAGTTGAGCAGTCATTTGAAAGGGTAAGAACATTTCAGCAAGACAACTCATGTGAAACCCATTAACGGCAAGATAATGGAATTCATAATGCCAAGGGTGTCACGACTGACATTTGGACCGGCGACGTCAGCCCCATGAGCATGCTGAGTATGATGGCACAGTGGGTGACAAGGATTACGTACTGAGGAAAGCCGTATTGCATGCTCAAGAATGTGCTGGTTCTCATACCGCTGCTGTTTGAGAGCATGTTTGAAACTTGGAGACATGAACTCACTCCTAGTGCCATTCGAACAACTGACTTGAGAAATAAGCTCATCACCTGCATCTGCAGCAGGCTTGATTCCGTTTGTCATGGCATTGAAACGCCTCCTCAACAAAACTACGAAACTTAGAAATGTACTCGATGCTGTGAACAAGCGATTCGGTGGTGTTCTCTCTGAGCCTCTTTACTGTGCTCGATGCTAGGTACAAGGACCGCTACGTCGATGCAGACAAGAAACAGGGTTTAGGTGAAATGTTACATACACAGCTGGACAAGATGGAAACGGACACAGTGCTCACCGAGGAAGAGCGGCCACGGACAGACTGAAACTTCACTGCTTGACAGGTATGATGAAATCCTGGTTGAGAATGAAACGACGGAACAAATTAACAACGAAACGGCAAGTAAGTGAAATAAATAGGTTTGGATTGTTTTGCTGGTATTTTATTAGGATCCCCATTAGCTGTTGGTAAAGCAGCAGTTACTCTTCCTGGAGTCCACACAAAACATGAAAAATAATACAGAATGACATTAATACAGAATATCATTAGACAAGAACAGCTCAAGAACAGAACTACATAATTTTTTTTTAAAGGCACACGTAGCCTACATACAACGCATACACACAAACTATCTGGGTCAAACAGGGGAGAGGCGTTGTGCCGCGAGGTGTTGCTTTCTCTGTTTTTTGAATCCAGGTTCTCTGTTTATTTGAGCGATATGAGATGTAAGGAAGTTCCATGCAATAAGGGCTCGCTGTATGTTTTTCTTGAATTTGTTCTGGACTTATGGACTATGAAAAGACCCCTGGTGGCATGTCTGGTGGGTTAAGTGTGTGTCAGAGCTGTGTGTAAGTTGACTATGAAAAGACCCCTGGTGGCATGTCTGGTGGGTTAAGTGTGTGTCAGAGCTGTGTGTAAGTTGACTATGAAAAGACCCCTGGTGGCATGCCTGGTGGGTTAAGTGTCTGTCAGAGCTGTGTGTAAGTTGACTATGAAAAGACCCCTGGTGGCATGCCTGGTGGGTTAAGTGTCTGTCAGAGCTGTGTGTAAGTTGACTATGAAAAGACCCCTGGTGGCATGTCTGGTGGGTTAAGTGTGTGTGTCAGAGCTGTGTGTAAGTTGACTATGCAAACAATTTGGGATTTTCAACATATTAATGTTTCTTGCAGTCAGTCTCTCCTCAACTCTTAGCCAAGAGAGACTGGTATGCATCGTATTAATATCAGCCCTCTGATTACAATGAAAAGCAAAACGTGCTACTCTCTTCTGGGCCCGCTGCAGCTTAACTAGGTCGTTGCTTGCAGCACTGGACCACACGAATGGACAATAATCATGCTTTGTTTAATGCTAGTGGCAGGTCGTTGGTAAAAATAGAAAAGAGGGCCTAGAGAGCTGCCCTCCGGTACACCACACTTTACATGTTTGACATTAGAGACACTTCCATTAAAGAAAACGGAGTTCTATTAGATAACTCTGAATCCACGATATGGTAGAGGTTGAAAAGCCATAACACATTTTATTTCAACAGCAGTTTATGGTCAATATCAAAGGCTGCACTGAAATCTAACAGTACAGCTCCCACAATCTTCTTACTATAAATGTCTTTCAACCAATCATTAGTCATTTGTGTCTGTGCAGTACATGTTGAGTGCCCTTCTTGAAAAGCACGCTGAAAGTCTGTTAATTTGATTACAGAGAAATAACATTTTATTTGGTCAAACACATTTTTTTCCCAACAGTTTGCTAAGAGTTGGCTGCAAGCTTAAAGGTCTGCTGTTAGAACCAGTAAAGGCTGCTTTACCATTCTTGGGTAGCATCATTACTTTGGCTTCCCTCCAGGCCTGAGGACAAATACTTTTCTTTAGGCTCAGATGAAAAATATGACAGATAGGAGTGGCTGTAGAGTCAGCCACCATCCTCAGTAGCTTTCCTTCTAAGGTGTCAATGCCAGGAGGTTTGTCATTATTGATTGTTAACAATAATTGTTCCACCTCTCCCACACTAACTTTACAAAATTCAAACTTGCACTGCTTCCAATATTATTTATTTTTTAATGCGTGATATAAATGCTCACTGTTTGTCATGGGCATTTCCTGCCTACGTTTGCACACTTTGCCACTGACATAATCATTAGAATAATTGGCAACATCAAATGGTTTTGTGATGAATAATCCATCTGATTAGATGAAAGATGGAATTGAATTCGTCTTTCTGCCCACAATTTAATTTAAACTACTGAATTTTTTTTCTTCTCCATTATTCTTGATATCTTTGATCTTGGCTTCATAATACAGTTTCATCCTATTGAGTTTAGTCTTATAATTTCTCAATTTGCATTAAGTAAGCCAGTCAGATGTACAGCCAGGCTTATTAGCCAATCATTTTGCCCCATCTCTTTCAACCATACAGTTTTTCAGTTCCTCATAAATCCACGGAGGCTTAAGTTCTAACAGTCAGTATCTTAACAGGTACATGTTTATTAATAATTGGAAGAAGCAATTTCGTAAATTCAACATGTGCAGCTTCTGGATGCTCCTCATTAATCACATCAGACCAACAAATATTTTTAACATCCACGTAAGAGTCGCAGCAAAATCTTTTGTATGATCTCTTGTACACTTTTAGGCCCAGCTGTTGGAACTTTGGCTTTCCTGGATATAGCCACTATATTGTGATCACTGCACCCAACAGGTACGGATATACAGTTGAAGTCGGAAGTTTACATACACTTATGTTAGTCATTAATACTCATTTTTCTACCACTCCACAAATTTCTTGTTATCAAACTATAGTTTTGGCAAGTCGGTTAGGACATCTACTTTGCACGACACAAGTAATTTTTCCAACAATTGTTTACAGATTATTTTACTTCTAAATCATTGTCACAATTCGTGTGGGTCAGAAGTTTCCATACACTAAGTTGACTGTGCCTTTAAACAGCTTGGAAAATTCCAGAAAATCATGTCATGGCTTTAGAAGCTTTTGATAGGCTAATTGACATTTGTGTCAATTGGAGGTGTACCTGTGGATGTATTTCAAGGCCTACCTTCCAACTCAGCCACTCCAGTGTTTCCATTTATTCTTTTCAACATTCTTCAAGCTCTGTCAAGTTGGTTGTTGATCATTGCTAGACAGCCATTTTCAAGTCTTGCCATAGATTTTCAAGTAGATTTAGTAGTTATATAGTTATAGCCGATGCTGACATGAACAATGTGCCTGAAAATCCACACTTTAATGAGACTTAATTACACACGCGTGTGTGTGTGTGTGTGTGTGTGTGTGTGTGTGTACAGTTGAAGGCGGAAGTTTACATATACCTTAGCTAAATACCTTTAAACTCAGTTTCACAATTCCTGACATTTAATCCTAGTAAAAATTCCCTGTCTTAGGTCAGTTTAGTTTAGTTTATTTTATTTTTACAGGGACAGTGCACATTAATCAACGTTTCAGTAAAAGTGCCGGTTTTAGCCAGCCGGCTAATTTTCAACCGCAGTCCCTGGGCAGGTTATTAAAAACAATTACAATATAGACAATAGCACCATAGACACAGCAACATAGGACAAGCAAGACATAGCATACAGACAGAGCAACATAGAACAAAAAGCAGCAAGACAGTTAGGATCTGCACTTTATTTTAAGAATGTGAAATATCAGAATAATAGTAGAGAATTATTTATTTATTTCATCACATTCCCAGTGGGTCAGAAGTGTACATACACTCAATTAGTATTTGATAGCGTTGCCTTTAATAACTTGGGTGAATTTTGGCCCATTCCTCCTGACAGAGCTGGTGTAACTGAGTCAGGATTGTAGGCCTCCTTGCTCGCACATGCTTTTTCAGTTCTGCACACACATTTTCGATGGGATTGAGGTAAGGGCTTTGTGATGGCCACTCCAATACCTTGACTTTTCTGTCCTTAACTTCACTAGGGTAGGGGGCAGCATTCAGATTTTTGGATGAAAAGAGTGCCCAAATTAAACTGCCTGCTACTCAGTCCCAGAAGATAGGATATGCATATAATTAGTCGATTTAGATAGAAAACGCTAAAGTTCCCAAAACGGTTAAAATAATGTCTGTGAGTATAACCGAACTGATATGGCAGGTGAAAATCCAACCAGGAAGTACTATTATTTTGAAAGGCTGTTTTTCCATTGAAAGCCCATCCATCATACAAAGACTTAGGACCCAGTTCACGAGCTCTGTGCCTTCCTCAAGATGTGACCAGTCTTTAGGCATTGTTTCAGGCTTTTACTCTGAAAAATGAGGGAGATGCACCACTTTCAATCAGTGGCCAGTGGAAATCTCCATTCATCAGCCATGCGCCCTGATGGTGAACGCACCTTTCTTGTTTCTCCTTTCCTATTGACGAAGCTTTTGTCCGGTTGAAATATTATTGATTATTTATGACAAAAACAACTGGAGGATTGATTTTAACAAGGTATAGGGGGCAGTATTTTCACTTTTATAAATAGCGTGCCCAATTTCAACTTCCTGCTACTAATGCCAATAATATAAGATATGCATATTATTAGTAGATTTGGATAGAAAACACTCTGAAGTTTCTAAAACTGTTTGAATCATGTCTGTGAGTTTAACAAGAAATTTGTTGAGTGGTTGAAAAAGTGAGTTTTAATGACTCCAACCTAATGTAAACTTCCGACTTCAACTGTAGATGTATCTCTATCTCAGCAACAAACAAGAAACGTGGCCAGAAACAAAGACCTTTCTTCTGAAACTCGTCAGTCTATTCTTGTTCTGAGAAATGAAGGCTATACCATGCATGAAATTGCCAAGAAACTGAAGATCTCGTACAACACTGTGTACTACTTCCTTTACAGAACAGCGTGTACTGGCTCTAACCAGAATAGAAAGATTGGGAGGCCCCGGTACACACTTGAGCAAGAGGATAAGTACATTAGTGTATATTTTGAGTCCTCAACTGGCAGCTTCCTTAAATAGTACCCGTAAAACACCAGTCTCAACCTCTACCATATCGTGGATTCAGAGCTATCTATCTAATAGAACTCCGTTTTCTTTAATGGAAGCGTCCAAAACTGCAGCTCATTGTTGGAACATGAATTTTCCTACTTTAATCGGTCCACTTTGAATTTGTGATAACTTGTCATTTTGAATGTAAATTGTGTATCCCACCGTTTTTCTAGTCTGTTATTTCTGTAGGTCTAACAGGAGCTTGTGTGTGCACTCAGCACGGGGGTGTAGAGGGAGCGGTCAGAACACATATTATTGAGTGTGGCATTGAGGAGGAAGGGAATTTAGGGAAAAGTGATGCTTGGTTTCTTTTTTGTTGTGCCCCGCAAAAGCACATGTAATGGAACAAAACTTTTTTTTGCGTTCTAAGTTGAAATAACATTGAAATAACATTGCCAAAAGACCACGTATCTTTATGATATTTTCTCTTCTCTTCGTCGTGAGGGACGATACTGAAAGTTCACAGAAGTAGCAAGTTAAGGTATACCTACCAATTTAGTGTTTTTACTGATATCAGGTTTGTTTTAAGTGATTAAAACCTGTAATTCTGTTACCGTAATTGAATTATGGAAAAATGTGTAATGTAATTACTGCAATTAAGCTACAATGGGAAATCCTAGTACTGACAACACACAGTTGGGTCACCTGCTACTGTCCTGCCTTCCACTAGCACACTTATGTTCAGCTCATAATGTTTTTTTTTCTTCTCTTTTTGTGGTCAAAGCAAGACTGAAATAGTCTGGACAACCTCTCACACTTCCTCTCGCTCTGACGCTCTCTCTCGAATGTCTCCTGGCTCTTACTGACACCTAACCATGACGCGTACCACCTATCCTCTTTCCGTTTACTGTAACAAGCATCCTCACCCACTGAGCACTGACCAACATCAAATGATATTAGTCACATGCGCTGAATACAACCGGTGAGGACCTTACAGTGAAATGCGTACTTACGAGCCCCTAACCAACAATGCAGTTAATAAAAAATTTAAAAAAACATCCGAATAAGAAAAAGAAGTAACAAGTAATTAAGGAGCCGCAGTAAAATAACAATAGTGAGACTATATAGAGGGGGGTACCGGTACAATGTGTGGGGGCACCGGTTAGCTGAGGTAATATGTACATGTATGTAGAGTTATTAAAGTGGCTGCGTAGATGATAACAACAGAGTAGCAGTGGTGTAAAAGAGGGGGCAATAGTCTGGGTAGCCATTTGATTAGTTGTTCAGGAGTCTTATGGCGTGGGGGAAGAAGCTGTTTATAAGCCTCTTGGACCTAGACTTGGTGCTCCGGTACCGCTTGCCGTGCGGTAGCAGAGTGAAACCGTCTAACTAGGGTAGCTGGAATCTTTGACAATTTTTAAAGCCTTCCTCTGACACTGCCTGGTGTAGAGGTCCTGTGTGACAGGAAGCTTGGCCCCAGTAATGTACAGGGCCGTTCGCACTGCCCTCTGTAGTGCCTTGCGGTCGGAGGCCGAGTAGTTGCCATACAAGGCAGTGATGCAACCAGTCAGGATGCTCAACGTCCATGGATGTTGAAATTTGGTCACTCCGCCCTGGCATGACCAAATCTGAACTAATCATAGATGTCTGTTTTGCAAGTTTGGAAAGTACAATACAGTAGAGTACAGAACAGTAGAGTAAAGCACACGAGTGCAGTATAATGCACTGTACTGTGCTGTACTCTTGTGTTCAAACTTTTGAAACATAGATGTCCGTTATTGTTTTCAGATTTGGTCTGGTCCAGACCAACCAAATGTGGTCTCTTGTATATTTCTACCTTTGTAACTATTCAGGATACATCACAATGAAGAACATTTTTATTCATATCCATAATAATGCTTTTCTCTATAGTACTGATCAGGGACCCATGATGTTATTCCGTTACTGTATCTAAGTCCACTTCATAATCAGAAATATATATTTGTTTTAACTCAAGGTGTCACGTCATATCTTCATTCGGAGCAGATATTCTTTGGAAAATGTGATCTCAAATTATTTTACCATAATTCTGTTACCAGACTTTGCATCTGCACAGTTCTTCCAGTAAAGATTTTTGTTTGTTGAAATTGTTCAAAGCAGTCCTCGTGCATAGAGTTATGCAACAACTATTTTATAAAAGGTTTATTTATTAGTAAACATTTGTAGGCTTTTCATTTCACTTTGACATTATGGAGCATTTTGTGTAGACCAATGACAAAATGACAATCTATCTTATTTCAATCTGACTTTGTAATACAACAAAATGTGAAAAATCCAGGGGGTGAATACTTATACCCACTGTACAAATTAACACATTTTAAAATGCTTGAAAAGCAAAACAAACATCAATTAAAGTATGAACGACATGAGTATAGGTTTGAACTTAAGAAGTTTTGAGTAGTGCGATCCTCCAACAGATGGCGAGACAGTCATTTACATTTACATTTAAGTCATTTAGCAGACGCTCTTATCCAGTCAAGCACAAGGCTTGAGCAGAGGGAGGTTCAAATGGTCAACAGGGGGAGCTGAGCAGCCAGAGCAGGTCTTCTGGGCGCGGGCAGGTACAGAACTACCAAAATAAAGGAAACACCAACGTTATGTCTGAATAGGGTATTGGGCCACCACGAGCGAGAACCGCTTCAATGCACCATGGCATAGATTCTACATGTCTGGATCTCTATTGGACGAATCCGACGCCATTCTTCCACAATAAATGTGGTGTTTTTGTTGACTGCTCCAGATTCTCCCATGGGTTGATATCTGGGGACTGAGACGGCCATGGCATATGGTTTACATCGTTTTTATGCTCATCAAACCGTTCATTGACCACTTGTGCTCTGTGGATGGGGGCATTGTCAAGGGGGGGGGGGGCATTTTCAAGGGGGTATAGCCACTATAACCAAAATAATGGCCTGCCGAGCATTTTATACATGACCCTAAGCATGATGGGATGTTAATTTACTCAGGAACCACACCTGTGTGAAGCACCTGCTTTCAAATATACTTTGTATCCCTCATTTACTCAAGTGTTCCCCTTATTTTGGCAGTTACCTGTCGCTCAAGGCATCTCGCCCTCCACATCTCCACAGCGTAGCTATGTGACACAACTGTTCTCGCCCTCCACATCTCCACAGCGTAGCTATGTGACACAACTGTTCTCGCCCTCCACATCTCCACAGCGTAGCGATGTGACACAACTGTTCTCGCCCTCCACATCTCCACAGCGTAGCTATGTGACACAACTGTTCTCGCCCTCCACATCTCCACAGCGTAGCTGTCTGAGAACAAAAACACATTTCAAATGTATGTCCTTCAACCAGTACTAGAAAGATTAGGACTAGATTGTTTTGTTTTTGATAACATCAAAAAGGTAAACCACTGCCAGCTATATGTGTAGTATAGTAGACAGACATGGGAAAATACCATTTAATATAGGTAATATCTGAGAAGGTCAGTCGGTCTGGAGAATGCGTTTTCATCCTCTGAGCCGTCGAACACCAGCTTTGTTTTTCATATCCTGTGGAACTCCCATAGGTTATCCTCTGTTTTAATATCTCATATTATTCCTGAGTATCTGTTTTTTAATATCAGATGTGTATGTCCAGTATCTGAGACAGTGTCACTATGTAGGCTAACAAGATGATAATGCTGGATTATATGGTCAATTGGTCAGTCATTATTAGTCAGATATGGTCAGCGCAGAGAGCGTGGTGTATGATGTCACACACACACACACACCTTCTCATCGGGAGTGTGTGTCTGTGTGACAGTGGACTGTGCTTTTGCATTGCTTTACATAAGTGTGGTACCACCCAAGTTGTGGTGAAAGGGCACAGCACTGACCCTGATATGCAAATGCTAGGTGATTCAAACTCTGAGATTGGCCTACCTGTCCAATCTAATAATTTAATTTTATTGTAATACTCTCTTGTTAAATCTGATTCGGTCTCTAATAACAGTAACAAGGGGATATTTGCTTTATGCTGTTGCTGGGATACAGGCTAGTCAGATATGTTGGTTGAAATCTGGTTATTTTAGCCTCAGAAGGCTTCTCAAAACTAGGCTTCTGTGAATGTATTAGTTGGTAGAGCTGGACAATATGGACAAAATATCATATTACTATTTATTTTTTTAATACATTTGACAGTATGACTATTTAGTTGTTAAATAATAAAATGTCTAAATATGCTTTGAGTAGTTCATGAGCCAAGGGTGGCAACACACACGTTATGTGATTTCAATGGGGGCTTTCTCCATTTATACTCCCAACAAAAATAATTTTCTTATTTCCACACTGTGCCACGCGTCATGATATGGGCCAAATCTAGTCCTAGTTTAATTAATTGGTGAACTTTTGGAATCTTGGAAATATAACAATTCTAATTATATAGTAGGCAGGACCTAGAATACATTGTTGTTTGACATGACAATGAATTAATAAGCCAGGGAGGAATTATGGACAGAGTAGGAACCAAAGTGTTGGTCAGTGTTTCCAGGGGTCCCTAATTAGATATTAGATCACAAGTTTTGTTGGCTCGCGAGCTAAACAACATAATCATGCTTAGCCTATTCCTTTCTGATAAGCATGTTTGTGCAACGGTGTCTTATCTAGGCAATGGTACCAGGCAGTATTAGCTAGCTAGTTACGGCTACTCTGACTCTTAGTATATTTAGCAAGCCAGCTAGCTAGCGATTAGCATTAGCGGCTAAGTAATTTTAGCAACACATTGCAAAGAAAAAAAGGAAACTAGCAGACAGTAGTTACACAAACGAATAGTGTAATTATATAAGACTTGTGGAAGCAGCATGTCACCAACATTGTTGCATCCATCTGACCATTCAGAATGAACGGCATGTTGTCAAGCAACTACTATCTCCTTGAGTGTCAGGGCTTGGTGTGGTTAGCAGCATGCAGGAGGATAGGGAGAGATATGACTCAGTAGAAAATGGGGTAAAAAATGGCATTCTACACGCCAGAGTTGCACATCACATTTAACAAAGCAAACATTGAAATACCATTATAGAAAGTAAAGTAAAAACTCATACCGGTCCTTGCATCAGTACCGGTATATTGGAAAATACGGTATACCGCCCAGACCTATTAGTTGGTGTTTCAGTGTATAAGTGCTTGACCGGTCCTCTGTAATGGTTGATAGATCAGATGGTGTGCGGGGCTGGGAGTGTGTGGTGTCTGTGTGTGAGTTTGTGTAATTTTATTTGGTGCCTGTGTTCGTCATTGATGAGATGGGTGTGTGAGTTGATGAGATGCGTGAGTGTGTAAACTGATGAGGTGTGTAACCTTAGCTGATGAAGTGTGTGTGTGCCCTGGCTGTTTTGCTGCAGTAGTGGTAAATGTTAAATGAATCCGAGCCCCTAGCAGCCTCTAGGCTGGGAGTGGGACTGAGACTGCGTCCTGAATAGATACAACTTTTGACTGGGGCCTATAGGGTGAGGTGCGCTATATAAGGAATAGGTCTCTATTTAGGACGTAGCCAGAGACCGGGATTTCCTGCCGCCTATCTCGCCTCCCTGTGTCCCATCACTGTTAGCTGCTAGGACGGAGTTAAACTGTCCTTTATGGCCAAGAGACTGGGAGAGGGAAAGCTTTAGCTGCTAGGACGGTGTTAAACTGTCCTTTATGGCCAAGAGACTGGGGGAGGGAAAGCTTTAGCTGCTAGGACGGTATTAAACCGTCCTTTATGGCCAAGAGACTGGGAGAGGGAAAGCTTTAGCTGCTAGGACGGTGTTAAACCGTGGTGAGGTTGTTCCTTTATGGCCAAGAGACAGGGAGAGGGAAAGCTTTAGCTGCTAGGACGGTGTTAAACCGTCCTTTATGGCCAAGAGACTGGGGGAGGGAAAGCTTTAGCTGCTAGGACGGTGTTAAACCGTCCTTTATGGCCAAGAGACTGGGAGAGGGAAAGCTTTAGCTGCTAGGACGGTATTAAACTGTCCTTTATGGCCAAGAGACTGGGAGAGGGAAAGCTTTAGCTGCTAGGACGGTGTTAAACCGTCCTTTATGGCCAAGAGACTGGGAGAGGGAAAGCTTTAGCTGCTAGGACGGTGTTAAACCGTCCTTTATGGCCAAGAGACTGGGAGAGGGAAAGCTTTAGCTGCTAGGACGGTGTTAAACTGTCCTTTATGGCCAAGAGACTGGGAGAGGGAAAGCTTTAGCTGCTAGGACGGTATTAAACTGTCCTTTATGGCCAAGAGACTGGGAGAGGGAAAGCTTTAGCTGCTAGGACGGTGTTAAACTGTCCTTTATGGCCAAGAGACTGGGAGAGGGAAAGCTTTAGCTGCTAGGACGGTGTTAAACCGTCCTTTATGGCCAAGAGACTGGGAGAGGGAAAGCTTTAGCTGCTAGGACGGTGTTAAACCGTCCTTTATGGCCAAGAGACTGGGAGAGGGAAAGCTTTAGCTGCTAGGACGGTGTTAAACCGTCCTTTATGGCCAAGAGACTGGGAGAGGGAAAGCTTTAGCTGCTAGGACGGAGTTAAACTGTCCTTTATGGCCAAGAGACTGGGAGAGGGAAAGCTTTAGCTGCTAGGACGGAGTTAAACTGTCCTTTATGGCCAAGAGACTGGGAGAGGGAAAGCTTTAGCTGCTAGGACGGAGTTAAACTGTCCTTTATGGCCAAGAGACTGGGAGAGGGAAAGCTTTAGCTGCTAGGACGGTGTTAAACCGTCCTTTATGGCCAAGAGACTGGGAGAGGGAAAGCTTTAGCTGCTAGGACGGTGTTAAACCGTCCTTTATGGCCAAGAGACTGGGGGAGGGAAAGCTTTTACACTGACGACATGAGCAGTCAGCAAATTTACTGTTGTGGACTGGTACGTGAGGCGGGTGTAATTGAACCAGTCAGACTAAAGTGATTGCACTCTCTTTCCTTTTGTCCCTCTCTTTCCTATGTCTCTCTCCCTCCTTTTCCTCACCCTCCCCTCCCGCTCTCCCTGTCTCAATCCCTCTCTCCAGCCAACACCTACTTCTTCATGGTGCAGGCCCAGGGCATCATGTTGAGGGATAATGTGAGGACCATTGGTCAGATGATCAGACTCTACACCAATAAGAACAGTACTCTCAACGGCACAGGTGAGTTTGGGAGGAGTTTGAGCCAGACGGGGTCTCCAATCTTAGGAGTGTAGTAGACAAGACAACCTACATGACATGATGGGCAGCCAAAAATCACAAGATTGGCCCTCGCTCAAATTCTGAAAATCAAAGAAAATGTTATTGTTCACATACACATGGTTAGCAGATGTTAATGAGTGTAGTAAAATGCTTGTGCTTCCGACAGTGCATTAATATCTAATAAGTCATCTTAACAATTCCACAACAACTACCTAATACACACATCTAAAGGGATGAAATCAGAATATGTACATATAAATATATGGATGAGTGATGGCTGAGCGCCGTAGGCAAGATGTAATAGATGGTATAAGATGCTGTATATACTCATATACAGATGAGCAATGTAAGATGCATTGTTAAAGTGGCATTATTTAAATTGACTAGTGATCAATTTATTAAAGTGGCCAATGATTTGAGTCTGTATGTAGGCAGCAGCCTCTGAGTTAGTGATTGCTGTTTTACAGTCTGATGGCCTTGAGATGGAAGCTGTTTTTCAGTCTCTCGGTCCCAGCTTTGATGCACCTGTACTGATCTCGCCATCTGGATGGTAGCGGGGTGAACAGGGAGTGGCTCGGGTGGCTGTTGTCCTTGATGATCTTTTTGGCCTTCCTGTGACATCGGGTGCTGTAGGTGTCCTGGAAGGCAGGTAGTTTGCCCCCGGTGATGCGTTGTGCAGACCGCACCACCCTCTGGAGAGCCTTGCAGTTGAGGGAGGTGCAGTTGCCGTACCAGACTGTGCTACAGCCCGACAGGATGTTCTCAATTGTGCGTCTGTCAAAGTTTTGGGTTTTTAGGTGACAAGCCAAATTTCTTCAGCCTCCTGAGGTTGAAGAGGTGCTGTTGCACCTTCTTCAACACACAGTCTGTGAGTGGACCATTTGTTTGTCTGTAATGTGTACGCTGAGGAACTGTGGATAGTGAGGTGTTTCCTCTGCCATCTCCTTTGTTTTGTTGAAGTTGAGTGAGACGATGTTTTCCTGACACCGCACTCCGTGTTCCCTCACCTCCTCCCTATAGGCTGTCTCGTTGTTGATGGTAGTCAAGCCCACTACTGTAGTGTCGTCTGCAAACTTGATGATTGAGTTGGAGGCGTGCATGGCCACGCAGTATTTGGTGAACAGGGAGTACACTTGGGCCTGAGCACGCACCCTTGTGGGGCCCCGGTGTTGAGGATCAGCGAAGTGGAGATATTGTTTCCTACCATAACCACCTGGGGGCTGCCCATCAGAAAGTCAAGGACCCAATTGCACAGGGTGGGGTTGAGACCCAGGGCCTCAAGCTTAATGATGAGCTTGGAGGGTACTCTGGTGTTAAATGCTGAGTTGTAGTCAATTAACAGCATTCTAACATGAGTATTCCTCTTATCCAGATGGGATAGGGCTGTGGTATGGCGATTGCATCATCTGTGGACCTATTGGGGCAGTAAGCAAATTGAAGTGGGTCTAGGGTGGCCAGTAAATTGACGGTGGTATGATCCTTGACTAGCCTCTCATCCTTGACTAGCCTCTCAAAGCACTTCATGATGACAGAAGTGAGTGCTACGGGGGCGATAGTCATTTAGTTCAGTTAACTTTGCCTTCTTGGGTACAGGAACAATGGTGGCCATCTTGAAGCATGTGGGGACAGCAGACATGGATAGGGATAGATTGAATATGTCCGTAAACACACCAGCCAGCTGGTCTGTGCATACTCTGAGGACGTGGCTAGGGATGCTGTATGGGCCGGCAGCCTTGTCAGGGTTAACACGTTTAAATGTCTTCCTCACATCGGCCACGGAGAAGGAGGGGAGGCCCGCAGTCCTTGGTAGCCGGCTGTGTCGGTGGCACTTGTTTGATTGCCTTGCGGAGGGAATAACTACACTATTGATATTTGGCCATATTCCCAGTCATCTTTCCATGGTTAAATGCTGTGGTTTGCGTTGAATGGTTATAGTCATGGGTACATCCTGTTTGAGTTTCTGCCTATAGGACGGCAGGAGCAAAATGGGGTCGTGGTTGGATTTGCCGAAGGAGGGCCTTGTATGCATTGCGGAAGTTAGAGTAGTAGTGCTCCAGTGTACTGCCCACACGAGTGCTGCAATCATTATGTTGATAGAATTTAGGTAGCCTTGTTCTCAAGTTTGCTTTGTTAAAATCCCAAGCTACAATAAATGCAGCCTCAGGATATATGTTTTCCAGTGAAGTTCCTTGAGGGCCGTTGTGGTATCTGCTTGAGTGGGGGATATGCACAGCTGGGATTATAACTGACAATAATTCTCTTTGGCGATAATATGGTCGGCATTTGATTTGTAAGGAATTATAGGTGTGGTAGACAGAGATTCTTTAGTTCCTGTATGTTTATTTGCATTTACTATGGATCCCCATTAGCTTCTGCCAAAGCAGCAGCTACTCTTCCTGGGGTCCAGCAAAATTCAGGCAGTTTATGATTACACCATGAGTCGTTAATCATGAAGCACACACCCCCACCCTTATTCTTACCAGAGAGATGTTTATATCTGTTGGCGTGACGCATGGAAGAAACCCGGTGGCTGTACTGACTCCAACAACATTCAACGAGAGCCATGTTTCCATGAAACAGAGAATGCTACAATCTCTGTCTCTCTAAGGCAACCTTTATCCTAATTTCGTCCACCTTGTTGCCTGGAGTCTGGACATTGGCGAGTAATGTACGGAAGCGTTGGGTGGTGTGCACGCTTTCGAAGTCTGACCAGGAGGCTGCTCCGTCTACTTCTGCGGCGATGTTGTTTTGGGTCGCCCTCTGGGATTAGATCCGATTTCCAGGGTGGAGGTCCGAACAAAGGATCCGCTCCCGGAAAGTCGTATTCCTGGTCGTAATGTTGGTAAGTTGACGTCGCTCTTACAGCCAGGATGAACTATTGGATATATGTAATAACACTTAAGATTTTCTGGGCTAAAAATGTAGGAAATAATACATAAAAAACACTACTGCATAATTTCCTAAGGACTCGAAGCGAAGTGACCATCTCTGTCGGCGCCATCTTGCCAAGTACTAAAGGGACTGCAGTTGCTACTATTTTACTTCTGAGGTTCTTGTGATTTTTGGCTGGACTTTGTCACGTTGGTCTAACTGCTGTCCACTCCCCTCCACCTCCTGGCTTAACCAGTTAACTTTTAATTTGGCTCTATACTCCAGCATTTTGGATTTCAGATTGAATGTGTCATATGAGGCAACAGTACAGAATGTCACCTTTTTTATTTGAGGGTATTTTCATACATATCTGTTTTACCATTTTAGAAATGAAAGCACTATCTACCCCCATTTCAAGGTGCCATAAGTATACTGAACAAAAATTAACACAACATGCAACCATTTCAAAGAATTTACTGAGTTACAGTTCATATAAGGAAGTCAGTCAATTGAAATAAATTCATTTGGCCCTAATCTATGGATTTCACATGACTGGGTAGGGGTGCAGCCATGGGTGGCCTTTGTAGGGCATAGGCCCAGCCACTGGTGAGCCGGGCCCAGCCACTGGTGAGCCGGGCCCAGCCACTGGTGAGCCGGGCCCAGCCACAAAAGGGCTTTATTACAGAAAATACTCCTCTGTAGGCACATCAAGCTTGTGACGACAAACTAGGCAAATCAGTTAAGAGCAAATTCTTATTTACAATAAGGGCCAAACCCAGACTAACCTGGGCCAATTATGCGCCGCCCTGTGGGACTCCCAATCACGGCCGGATGTGATACACCCTGGATTCGAACCAGGTACTGCAGTGAAGCCTCTTGTACTGCAGTGAAGCCTCTTGTACTGAGATGCAGTGTCTTAGACCACTGCAATATAAATGAATGGTAAATAATATATTGTCATTTGAGACACTGTTATTGTAAATAAGAATAGAATATGTTTCTGAGCACTTCCTACAGTGGGGAGAACAAGTATTTGACACACTGACGATTTTTGTAGGGTTCCCTACTTACAAACATGTAGAGGTCTGTAATTTATATCACAGGTACACTTCAACTGTGAGACGGAATCTAAACCAAAAATCCAGAAAATCACATTGTATGATTTTCAAGTAATTAATTAGCCTTTTATTGCATGACATAAGTATTTGATCACCTACCAACCAGTAAGAATTCCGGCTTTCACAGACCTGTTTGTTTTTCTTTAAGAAGCCCTCCTGTTCTCCACTCATTACCTGTATTAACTGCACCTGTTTGAACTCGTTAGCTGTATAAAAGACACCTGTCCACACACTCAATCAAACAGACTCCAACCTATCCACAATGGCCAAGACCAGAGAGCTGTGTAAGGACATCAGGGTTAAATTGTATACCTGCACAAGGCTGGGATGGGCTCTACAGGACAATAGGCAAGCAGCTTGGTGAGAAGGCAGCAACTGTTGGTGCAATTATTAGAAAATGGAATAAGTTCAAGATGACGGTCTGTCTGGGGCTCCATGCAAGATCTCACCTCGTGGGGCATCAATGATCATGAGGAAGGTGAGGGATCAGCCCAAAACTACACGGCAGGACCTGGTCAATAACCTGAAGAGAGCTGGGACCACAGTCTCAAAGAAAACTATTAGTAACACACTACGCCATCATGGATTAAAATCCTGCAGCGCACGCAAGGTCCCCCTGCTCAAGCCAGCGCCTGTCCAGGCCCGTCTGAAGTTTGCCAATGACCATCTGGATGATCCAGAGGAGGAATGGGAGAAGGTCATGTGGTCTGATGAGACAAAAATAGAGCTTTTTGGTCTAAACTCCACTCGCCGTGTTTGGAAGAAGAAGAAGGATGAGTACAACCCCAAGAACACCATCCCAACCGTGAAGCATGGAGGTGGAAACAATTCTTTGGGGATGCTTTTCTGCAAAGGGAACAGGACGACTGCACCGTATTGAAGGGAGGATGGATGGGGCCATGTATCTCGAGATCTTGGCCAACAACCTCCTTCCCCCATGGGTTCGTGGCTGGGTCTTCCAGCATGACAACGACCCGAAACACACAGCCAGGGCAACTAAGGAGTGGCTCTGTAAGAAGCATCTCAAGGTCCTAGAGTGGCCTAGCCATTCTCCAGACCTGAACCCAATAGAAAATCTTTGGAGGGTGCTGAAAGTCCGTCTTTGTCCAAATACTTAATGTCCTCCTGAATTATTGGCACCCTAGGTAAATATTGATCTTGTACTCAAAATATCATGTGAATCTCACCTTTTGAGTTAAAATTGTAAAAATATGTATTAATTTTATTCAAAAGCATGCGTGTCACTTGTTGGCACACCTAGAAATTCTGATGAACAAAATAGAATTGATGTATATACCAATTGATGATTTTACCCTTTTTAAATTCTTTGGGAGCTCTTAAGTGGTCAACCATGACTTCCTGTTTCACTGGGGTATAAATATGAGTTGACACACAGGCTAAACTCTCTTAGTCATCCATCAACATGGGAATGGCCAGAGAACAAACACATGAAATTAGACAAAAGTTTGTTGACCTTCACAAGTCAGGCAATGGCTATAAAAAGATAGCTTCATGCCTGAAAATACCCATCTCCACTATTGGGGCAATAATTAAGAAATGTTAAAAAAAAATGGAGCTGTGATGAACTTGCCTGGAAGAGAACGCAAATGTATTTTTTTCCCCTCCACACACAGTGGTTAAAGTGGCAGAAAAATCTCTGATTACAGTTGGAGAATTGCAGAGGTTGGTTACATCTTGGGGTCACAAAGTCTCCAAAACTACAATTAGATGCCACCTCCATGCCAGCAAGTTCTTTGGATGGGTTGCCAGAAAGCCTCTGCTGTCACCAAACCACAAATGTAAGTGCCTGGAGTTTGCTAAAGGGCATTGGAACTTGGATTGGAACCAGGTTGTATTGTCTGATGAGACTGAAATAGAGCTTTTTGGCAACAAACACCTGAGGTGGGATTGGTGTAAAAAGAGCCATGGTCATGCAGAAAGTGACCTAATCCCCACTGAATTATGGTGGTGGAGCTGTGATGTTTTACTTCCAAAGGCCCTGGGAACCTTGTTAGGATACATAGGGTCATGGACTCATCAAATACCAGGAGATTTTATACCAAACCCCATCAGCCTCTGCCAGCGGGCTAAAACTGGGCCGTTGTTGGATCTTCCAGCAGGACAACGATCCAAAGCATTACCTCCAAATCCACACACAAATGGTTCACTGACCATAGAATCAAGCTTTTGCAATGGCCATCCCAGTGAACTGAAGAGGAGAGTCTGCAAGTGAAGACCAATGACTCTAAAGGACCTGTCGAGTTTCTATATGGAGGAATGGTCTGAAATATCTTCCTATGTGTTCTCCCACCTCATCAAACATTATAGGAGACGACTGAGAACTGTTATCTTGGCAAAGGGAGGGTGCAGAAAGTACTAAATGCTGGGGTGCCAATAAGTCTTATTTACCTGACGCTTTTATCTAGAGCGATTTTACAGTAGTGAGCGCATACATGTTCATATTTGTTTTATTTTCATACTGGGTCCCCGTGGGAATTGAACCCACAAACGTGGTGTTGCAAGCACCATGCTCTACCAACTGAGCCACACGGACAATGCATGTTTTTTTTAACAAAATATTTTTTTCCTACGGACTGTTTTTGAACAATTTTAAATAAAAGATAAGATTCATATGACATTTTTTCCAGCCTTTTTTGGTTCATATTTACCTAGGGTGCAAAAATTCCGTAGGGCACTGTTTGACAAGGGGGGACTAGATGCGTAAATCGCTCAATTTCTAAACTTTAAAACATATCTATGAAAATGTTGCATGATATACTGTCGCCTTTTGAAACATTTTGTATAGCCAAATTAAAAGTTGTAGCTTCATTGTCCAAATATTTATGTAGGGGAGAGTATAAATGACATCTCAATCATCTCCCTTTTAGGTTGTTAAGAGAGAGTGGGATCTTGCTGATTTTAATAGGTGGTGGAGGGAGTAGGCAGTGCTTCAACCAATATGAGATGGGCAGCCAAACATCCCAAGAATGACCCTCACTCTCGCTGGTAGAGTCGGTCAGGCTTAGGCCCATTTTTCTTCCAATATGTTTTTCTGATTTTTGGCTTTACTTCGTCACATGTTGGTTGAGACACCGTCTACTCCCCTCCGCTACCTATTAATCAGCATGATCCAGCTCTAAGCTCCCTACAAGGGGAATATAGAAAAGTAATTTATACAATCAATCAAAAAAATAAATGAATGTCTCGTGTGTTCCTGTAGATTACCCAGATGGCAGTAACTCCAGTGAATACATGTCCCAGCCAACCGCATACCTCCCTGAGAACTTCACATACGCCCAGAACCTCCCCTGCCCAGAACGCTTACCTTCTATGAGTAAGTAACCAGAACGCTTGTCTTCAAACCATCAGTTTGCCTACTGAGAGGATTTTACCACGGGGTTTTCAAACGCATGATATTTACGGGAATGCATTGCGACGCAGACTCCACAGACCAGGCTGGGGTTTGGCAAGTCGCTGGGAGGAGTGAAAAATCTGTCCTTCGTAGTATTTTTTTTTATTTTTTCCCTCAAACTAAAGACAACACAGATTTGAGCCAATGTCTTAAGTAGCTGAAACTGTCATTACTACAACCTTCTGAAAGTGACCAAATGGACATGTTAAAATGGTCAAAAACAACTTTCTATCGAGCAGGTGCCTTTTTGATTTGACAGGCCTGCACATGCTCAGTTCGACTCGACCATTAGACCCAATGTCGTGTTTCTGCGCGTGAGCTTTGCTAGCCAACATCGTGAGACGCAGTTCCTGCCGATCTTGAATTTTTCTATGATCGGGTCATGTTATTATGTAACTCATGAGATAAGCTACTCTCCGCTGTCTCTCTGTTGCGTCCTCTTTCTCTTACTATTTCTCTCGCTCCTCATTCTGTCACACTGTCTCTCCCTGTAGGATGTGTGTGGCTTATCATGCCGGTTATATCTACATAGGCACTTTAGCTACAGTTAAACGTATTGCATTACCCATGTCCCCTCTGTTATCATTGAAATCTGAAGATAAACGGTAGGAGAGTTTCATGACACGCAGTGTATTCGGAAACTATTCAGATCCCCACATTCTAAAAATGATTTAAATTGTTATTTTTTCCTCATCAATCTACACACAATACCCTATAATGACGAAGCAAAAACAGGTTTTTAGGAATGTTTGCAAATGTATGAAAAACAAAACTGATATCACATTCACATAAGTATTCAGACCCTTTACTCAGTACTTTGTTGAAGCACCTTTGGCAGCGATTACAGCCTCGAGTCTTCTTGCGTATGACACTACAAGCTTGGCTTGATCGGGTTCACGTCCGGGCGTTGGCCACTCGGACATTCAGAGACTTGTCCCGAAGCCACTTCTGCTTTGTCTTGGCTGTGTGCTTAGGGTCATTGTCTTAATGGAAGGTGAACCTTCTTCCCAGTCTGAGTACCTGAGAGCTCTGGAGCAGGTTTTCCTCAAGGATCTCTCTGTACTTTGCCACGTTCATATTTTCCTTGATCCTGACTAATTTCACAGTCCCTGCTGCTGAAAAACATCCCCACAGCATGATGTTGCCACCACCATGCTTCACCGTAGGGATGGTGCCAGGTTTCCTCCAGACATGATGCTTGGCATTCAGGCAAAATTGTTCAATCTTGGTTTCATCAGACCAGAGAATCTTGTTGCTCATGGTCCGAGTCCTTTAGGTGCCTTTTGGCAAATTCCAAGCGGGCTGTTATGTACCTTTTTATTGAGGAGTGGCTGTCATCTGGCCACTCTACCATAAAGGCTTGATTGGTGGAGTGCTGCAGAGATGGCTGTCCTTTTGGAACATTCTCCCATCTCCACAGAGGAACTTTGGAGCTCTGTCAAGAGTGACCATCCAGTTCTTGGTCACCTCCCTGACCTAGGCCCTTCTCCCCTGATTGTTCAGTTTGGCTGGCCGGCCAGCTCTAGGAAGAGTCTTGGTGGTTCCAAACTTCTTCCATTTAAGAATGATGGAAGCCACTCTTCTTGGGGATGCCGGGGTAGGTTTCTTGTCAATCATTGGCTTAATGGTGAAATCAGCAGTCAGACAATATCTTTACGTAATTCAATCTGTGGTCCAGGACCCTATACATGTAGTGGTGAAGGGTCTTATAGCCCATCCCCTTCTAGTAATACAACATAAGCATAATCAATTATAATACATCAATCATTTGGTGCAGCCCCTATCATGACCCCAAGGTGACCCCAACCAGGGACCTTCAATGCTGCAGACATATTTTTTTTGGTATCCTTCCCCAGATCTGTGCCTCGACACAATCCTGTCCCTGTGCTCTATTGACAATTCCTTCTACCTCATGGCTTGGTTGTCAACTGTGGGACCTTATAGACAGGTGTGTGCCTTTCCAAATCATGTCCAATCAATTGAATGTACCACAGGTGGACTCCAATGAAGTTGTAGAAACATCTCAAAGATGATCAATGGAAACAGGAAGCACCGGCGCTCAATTTCGAGTCTCATAACAAAGGGTCTGAATACTTATGTAAATATGGTATTTCTGTTTTTATTGTTAATACATTTGCTTATATTTCTAAAAACCTGGTTTTAGCTTTGTTGTTATGGGGTATTGTGTGTTGATTGATGTGGAAAAATGTTTATTTAAACAGTCCCTCCAGGATTTTTTGACTCCATGCTCAACTTTTTGGGGGCAAAATCAACAATTCCCCAATATTACTCAATTACCATCACTGCACTTGTTTCTATATAAAACAGTTAAATCAAATGTATATTTCCACATTAAACTGTCAAATCACTGCAATAGAAAAATATGAATTAATTAACTATTCATCACACTTTTACCTCATAAAATGGTTCAATCAAGCCACATGTAAAAAATATTTTTCTACTTAAGTGCATTTTTGTGGCAAATTGGTCAAAAAACATTGAAAAACAGACAATGCAAAATGTCAGAAATGCTGCAGAAAAATCCAACATTTTTGCCTGCAACTATTTTCTTTTGAAAGCAATGCATCCTGGATGGACTGACTAAAACCCCACAGTGTGTGTTTACTGAAGGTTTATGTGTACGTTCTCAGAGGGTCCTATGGACGTCAACATGACTCAGATCCCTATGGAGGAGATTGATCTCAAGTTCTCCAAGTATCTGGATGTTCACTTTGGAGGACACTGGAGACCCAAGGACTGTAAACCACGCTGGAAGGTAATGACTGTTGACATGTATGACTGAGGAGATATGTGTGCGGTTCAGTTGTTTTACTACTTTTATTCTCCTCTATTAGAAAATGAAATTGAACTGTAAGCCGTATTTGTATGAGAAGCATTTCTTTTCTCTATGAGAAGCATTTGATTTTCTACTTGTGGTCTGTCTGCTCCCTAAATGCTGTGTGTCTGACGGTCCTGCTCCCTGTGTAGGTGGCCATCCTGATCCCGTTCCGTAACCGCTACGAGCACCTTCCTATCCTGTTCCAGCACCTCACCCCCATGCTGCAGAGACAGAGGCTGCAGTTTGCATATTACGTCATCGAGCAGGTAACACCGCTTTTAAACAAGTTCTGCTATTATTGCACACATTTAGTCTCCCTTCATCCTATTCGGCCTCACTACTTTGTCAACTCTGCCACCCACTGGTGAGAAATGTAGAATCTATGATGAAGATGAGCTGTAGACACATTGCGCTTTCTTCGACCCCCCATCAGTTTGGGACCCAGTCAGTGTTCATTTTGGCACTTTTTTTGTTTTTTTTTTGTTAGAATCTTTTGTCTAGTTACAAAATTTTAAGTAAACGAAATGCCTTATTATTAGTCACATTTTTAGTCATCACATTTTTATTGCCTCATTAACTTATAGTTAACATAAATCACGGACTTCGATGTGCACAAACATACATAGCGTTGCCCTACCAACATATATTTTTCGGGCATAACATCCTATCGCGTGATTGTCTTCCCAAAAGCCAAATTGGAAGAAGAACACATTACTCCGCAGCAGCTTTAAAATCACACCCCTTGACAATTCTCCAGATATTCCCCGTGTCACTGGTTCCACTACCTTTTTCAGTTGGTGGCATTAGCCTATGATTTGGTTTCAGAAATGTTTTTCCCCATGGTGTCACACACTATATATACAGTACCAGTCAAAAGTCTGGACACACCTACTCATTTCTCATTCCAGAGTTTTTCTTTATTTTTTTACCATTTTCTACATCGCAGAATACTAGTGAAGACATCAAAACTATGAAATAACACGTATGGAATCATGTAGTAACCAAAGTGTTAAACAAATCAAAATATATTTTATATTTGAGATTCTTCACATAGCCACCATTTGCCATGACGGCTTTGCACACTCTTGGCATTCTCTCAACCATCTCCACAGGGTAGTCAACTGGAATGCATTTAAATTACAGGTGTGCCTTGTTAAAGGTTCCTTTGTAGGGGTGGTATACAGAAGCTAGCTCTATTTGGTAAAAAGTCCATATCATGGTAAGAACCGCTGCATCGTTACTTTAAGACATGAAGGTCAGTCAATGCAGAAAATGTCAAGAAAAAACATCAAGCGCTATGATGAAAATGGCTCTCATGACTTACCTCTGCTGCAGAGGATAAGTTCATTTGAGTTAACGGCACCTCAGATTGCAGCCCAAATACATGCTTCACGGAGTTGAAGTAACAGACGCATCTCAACATCAACTGTTCAAAGAAGGCTGCGTGAATCAGGCCTTCATGGTCGAATTGCTGCAAAGAAACCACTTCTAAAGGACACCGATAAGAAAATACTTGCTTCGGCCAAGAAACACGAACAATAGACGTTAAACCAGTGGAAATCTGTCCTTTGGTCTGAGTCCAAATGTGTCATTTTTGGTTCCAAACGCCATTGTGAAACGCAGAGTAGGTGAACAGATGATCTCCGCATGTGTGGTTCCCACCGTGAAGCATGGAGGAGGAGGTGTGATGGTGTGGGGTGCTTTGCTGGTGACACTCAGTGATTTATTTAGAATTCAAGGCACACTTAACCAGCATGGTTAACACGGCATTCTGCAGCAATATGCCATCCCATCTGGTTTGTGCTTAGCTGCACTTTCATTTGTTTTTCAACAGGACAATGACCCAACACACTGCCAGACTGTGTCAGGGCTATTTTATCAGATTAATTGGCCTCCAATCACCTGACATCAACCCAATTGAGATTGTTTGGGATGAGTTGGACTGCAGAGTGAAGGACAAGCAGCCAACAAGTGCTCAGCATATGTGGGTACTCCTTCAAGACTGTGGGAAAAGCATTCCTCATGAAGCTGATTGAGAGAATGCCTTAACACTCTTGGCAAAGGGAGGAATCTGAAGAATGTAAAATATATTCTGATATGTTTAACACTTTTTGATTACTACATGATTCTGTATGAAGAAGCACCCTCAGGAAAATATTTATTTTAATTATGTCCACAGTTTCGGCCCCCTCAGGTTCTCTGGCAGTCTGTTCCAGAGGCTGTGTGGGCATAATAACTAAAGGCTGCCTCTCCATGCCTCTTGGTCCTAGGCTTTGGAATAGTTAAAAGGCCACTGGCAGAGGACCCGAGGGACCTGCTGGGTACATAAATTAAAAGCATGTCTGACCTGCATTTGGGTGCACAATCATGGATTGATTTAAAAACCAATAGAAAAATCTTAAACTTAATTCTAAAACGCACAGGCAGCCAGTTTAGAGACCTTAAAACCGGTGTAATGTGTGCTGCTCTCTGTCTAGTCTAGGTCAGTACCCATGCTGCATCATTCTGCACGTTCTGTGGTTGACCAATGGCTTTCTTGGTACACCAGACAGACACTTTTTTTTTGTGTGAGATGACCATTGTAATGAATTTTTAGCTCGCACTGAAGCGGTCAACAAAAGATGTAATTCGCACAGCTAAGTCAAAGGGTTGCTAAATGTGACAATGGTTGCGGTGTGGAGCCCTGCCCCTTGACATACTGTAGCTATATTCTAATTAAAGTTCTGTCATAAGTAGTGGTCTGATAGGTTGCAGCAAGATAATTAGCTAGGATTATCGATCTCTCGTTTGAATCGACATAAGTCAAGTGACTCGCAGACATTGACCCTTTTTCTACCGGGAGCTTATACCATCGGAAGAGTAGCCACGGCCTGGGCCTTATTTGCATCAATGATTTGTTGCTGCCAGATTGGAGAATGGTTGCTGGGCAGAGAGGTGACTCATGAATGACCTGGGCATGGTATTTATTTTCTACCACATTGCGATAAGGAAGCCTTACAATTCTGCTTATGTCATGCATGCTTTTGATTGGACCAAACAAAGGACACTGAACAGCTCTCCAAAAACTCTCACTAACTAGTCAGATTTTAGTCACAGACATACTTTAGTCTTGTCTCATTATCCTCAAGCAAAGTGAAAAATCATTTTTGTTTAGTCTTTTTTTTTCTGGGTCTCTTTAGTCTGTTTTATAGTCTTGTCAATTGCCACTGATAAATAGGTGTTTGACACATATTTCTGTCACTATTTTTGTTGACGAAATGCAACACTGGACCAGCCCTTCAATAGGGCCATGTTGTTTAACAAGGGTTAGGCTAACTCTTCTTTCTCCCTCCATCAGTCTGGTACCCAGCCCTTCAACAGAGCAATGTTGTTTAATGTGGGTTAGTCTAACTCTTCTTTCTCCCTCCATCAGTCTGGTACCCAGCCATTCAATAGAGCAATGTTGTTTAACTTGGGTTAGTCTAACTCTTCTTTCTCCCTCCATCAGTCTGGTACCCAGCCATTCAACAGAGCAATGTTGTTTAACTTGGGTTAGTCTAACTCTTCTTTCTCCCTCCATCAGTCTGGTACCCAGCCATTCAACAGAGTAATGTTGTTTAACAAGGGTTAGGGTTAGTCTAACTCTTCTTTCTCCCTCCATCAGTCTGGTACCCAGCCATTCAACAGAGCAATGTTGTTTAACAAGGGTTAGGGTTAGTCTAACTCTTCTTTCTCCCTCCATCAGTCTGGTACCCAGCCCTTCAATAGGGCCATGTTGTTTAACTTGGGTTAGTCTAACTCTTCTTTCTCCCTCCATCAGTCTGGTACCCAGCCATTCAACAGAGCAATGTTGTTTAACAAGGGTTAGGGTTAGTCTAACTCTTCTTTCTCCCTCCATCAGTCTGGTACCCAGCCATTCAACAGAGCAATGTTGTTTAATGTGGGTTAGTCTAACTCTTCTTTCTCCCTCCATCAGTCTGGTACCCAGCCATTCAACAGAGCAATGTTGTTTAACTTGGGTTAGTCTAACTCTTCTTTCTCCCTCCATCAGTCTGGTACCCAGCCATTCAACAGAGCAATGTTGTTTAACAAGGGTTAGGTTAGTCTAACTCTTCTTTCTCCCTCCATCAGTCTGGTACCCAGCCATTCAACAGAGCAATGTTGTTTAACTAGGGTTAGGCTAACTCTTCTTTCTCCCTCCATCAGTCTGGTACCCAGCCCTTCAACAGAGCAATGTTGTTTAATGTGGGTTAGTCTAACTCTTCTTTCTCCCTCCATCAGTCTGGTACCCAGCCCTTCAATAGGGCCATGTTGTTTAACTTGGGTTAGTCTAACTCTTCTTTCTCCCTCCATCAGTCTGGTACCCAGCCATTCAACAGAGCAATGTTGTTTAACAAGGGTTAGGGTTAGTCTAACTCTTCTTTCTCCCTCCATCAGTCTGGTACCCAGCCATTCAACAGAGCAATGTTGTTTAACAAGGGTTAGGGTTAGTCTAACTCTTCTTTCTCCCTCCATCAGTCTGGTACCCAGCCATTCAACAGAGCAATGTTGTTTAACAAGGGTTAGGGTTAGTCTAACTCTTCTTTCTCCCTCCATCAGTCTGGTACCCAGCCCTTCAATAGGGCCATGTTGTTTAACAAGGGTTAGGGTTAGTCTAACTCTTCTTTCTCCCTCGATCAGTCTGGTACCCAGCCATTCAACAGAGCAATGTTGTTTAACTTGGGTTAGGGTTAGTCTAACTCTTCTTTCTCCCTCCATCAGTCTGGTACCCAGCCATTCAACAGAGCAATGTTGTTTAACAAGGGTTAGGGTTAGTCTAACTCTTCTTTCTCCCTCCATCAGTCTGGTACCCAGCCATTCAACAGAGCAATGTTGTTTAACTTGGTTAGTCTAACTCTTCTTTCTCCCTCCATCAGTCTGGTACCCAGCCATTCAACAGAGCAATGTTGTTTAACTTGGGTTAGGGTTAGTCTAACTCTTCTTTCTCCCTCCATCAGTCTGGTACCCAGCCATTCAACAGAGCAATGTTGTTTAACAAGGGTTAGGGTTAGTCTAACTCTTCTTTCTCCCTCCATCAGTCTGGTACCCAGCCATTCAACAGAGCAATGTTGTTTAACAAGGGTTAGGGTTAGTCTAACTCTTCTTTCTCCCTCCATCAGTCTGTTTCAACAGAGCAATGTTGTTTAACTTGGGTTAGTCTAACTCTTCTTTCTCCCTCCATCAGTCTGGTACCCAGCCCTTCAATAGGGCCATGTTGTTTAACAAGGGTTAGGGTTAGTCTAACTCTTCTTTCTCCCTCCATCAGTCTGGTACCCAGCCCTTCAATAGGGCCATGTTGTTTAACAAGGGTTAGGGTTAGTCTAACTCTTCTTTCTCCCTCCATCAGTCTGGTACCCAGCCCTTCAATAGGGCCATGTTGTTTAATGTGGGTTTCCTGGAAGCCATGAAGGATCTGGACTGGGACTGTCTGGTGTTCCACGATGTCGACCACATCCCAGAGAACGACCGTAACTACTACGGCTGTGGTCAGATGCCTCGCCACTTCGCAGCCAAACTGGACAAGTACATGTACCTGTAAGTCACGGCTTAAATCAGTCCGGAATTGGCAAAATGCTGTTTTCCAGCTAATTTCCTACAATTCTATATGTTTCTCAATGTAGCTTAGAGAATTATTTTTTTTTGTTGTCATGGTTGGTTTGTTCTTACACATTTTTTTTATATTTTTTTTATAAATTGGGACCGCTGGACATGTACCCTGCACGCACCATCAGTAATCCTCGATTATATAATAATAAAAAGATTCTACATACTTTAGTCATTTAAGTTTACACTTAAAGCGTTTTTACAATCCCGAAAATGTATTTCTAAAAATTATAATAATTTTTAATTTTTTGGTCTTGCGGGAACAATTTAGCAGTGGTGGTGCGCTGCTGCGAAATGAATACAGGGGAAACACTGGTCCCGGACTAAGGCTTAATTTATGAACAGAGTTTCCAGTCTGCCTATGTGTGTCCCTTCTGAATTTGCAGACTGAATGGTAAATTGTCTGAAAACATAATTGTGTGTCTGTGTGTTGTATCACAGCCAAACTCATTCTTTGTTACCTGTTTGCTTTCCTGTGATACTGACTGGTAAGGTCTCCTTTTTTCTTTTTTCCCTTTGTCGTTTTGTTGAAAACTCAGTCTTTCCCCAGGCAAAGCTAGGCTATGTTGTCTGTGTCTGTCCCTCTGTCCGTGTTACAGGTGTGTGTGTAACGCTGTGTGTGTTGTCCACAGACTACCATATAGTGAGTTCTTTGGGGGCGTGAGTGGACTCACAGTGGAACAGTTCCGCAAGATTAATGGCTTTCCCAATGCGTTCTGGGGCTGGGGAGGAGAGGACGACGACCTCTGGAACAGGTCAGTTAGTGTGTGTGTGTGTGTGTGTGTTTTGAGAGAGACAAATCTGTTATCTGATTGGGTAACTTAATGAAAGGCTTTGTTTGTCCCTCTCTCTCTCAGAGTACATTATGCTGGTCTGAACATCACAAGGCCGGAGGGAGAAATGGGTAAATACAAGTCCATCCCACACCACCACCGGGGAGAGGTGCAGTTCCTGGGCAGGTCAGTACATGCATGCTAGCAGTCCATAGCAGGCGCCGTAACCATGTCAAAGAATGTTTACCTAACTTAACCTCAAACATCACATTAGCTTAGCTCTCAATACAGCGTTGCTCCAGGAAGTCCTCGTTTTATGTGTTATTCATGAAAATACACTACATGACCAACTGTATGTGGACACCTTGCAGGGGTGGAAACTCCAGTTCTCAGGGGCCTGATTGGTGTCAGACTTTTTCTCCGTCCCTAGCAAACAGCTGATTTAATCAAATTACATTCTAAACTGAAGATCATGATTAGGTGATTATTGGAGTCAGGTTTGTTAGCTGGGGGCTGGGGCAAAACTGTGGCCCCAATCAGGCTCCCGAGGGCTGGCCAACTCCATATTAATGCCCATGATTTTGGAATAAGATGTTCAATTAGGGGTGGGAAATTCCAGCCCTCGGGAGCCTGATTGGGGCCACAGTTTTGCCCCCCATTGCTGCTATAACAGCCTCCACTCTTCTGGGAAGGCTTTCCGCTAGATGTTGGAACATTGCTGCTATAACAGCCTCTTCTTCCATTCCGCTAGCCATGGAGCATTGCTGCTATAACAGCCTCCGCTCTTCTGGGAAGGCAGATTAACATTGCTGCTATAACAGCCTTTCACTCTTCTGGGAAGGCTCCGCTGATGTTGGAACATTGCTGCTATAACAGCCTCCGCTCTTCTGGGAAGGCTTTTGCCGCTAGATGTTTCCACTGTACAATAACAGCACTTAGTCTGGGAAGGCTTTCCGCAGTTGTTGGAACATTGGGCAGAAATTTGAATAACTGACTTGTTGGAACATTGCTGGCATCCTACTCTTCTGGGAAGGCTTTCCGCCGATGTTGAACATTGTCACTGAGCTCTTCTGGGAAGGCCAATGTTTGTCTATTCAGCCTATTTTTTTCCGCTATTTCAACATTGCTTTAAACAGGTACTCTTCTGGGAAGGCTTTCCGAGAAATACCTAATTATTTAACCAGGTTGGCCATTGCTTGAGAACAAGTTCTTCCATTCAGCCAGGAGCATTAGTGAGGTCGGGATTTCAACACTCTGCGGTCCCGTTCTGGAGCTTGAGGGCCTACCAAAGCTGAGCCGTTCTCCTAGACACTGTACAATAACAGCACTTAGTTGAACGGGGCAGTTCTAGCAGGGCAGAAAAATAACTGACTTGTTGGAAAATCCTATATGCCGAGTTGAAAGTCACTGAGCTCTTCAGTAAGGCCAATGTTTGAGCAAATTTTTATTTCAGATTTAACCAGGTAGGCAAGTTGAGAACAAGTTCTCATTTACAATTCTGGAGATAAAGAAAGCAGTGAGATAAGGGAGGTAACAACAGAGTGTACACATGGAATAAACAAACATGACGGTGAGAAATAAGTAATATACAATGTCTAGCAAATGAGGTGAGATAAGGGAGGTAAAGGCACTGTCTATGGAGATTGAGGTGAGATAAGAGAGGTAAAGGCACTGTCTATGGAGATTGAGGTGAGATAAGGGAGGTAAAGGCACTGTATGGAGATTGCATGGCTGTCTGTTTGATTTTTATACTCCTGTGAGCAACAGGTGTGGCTGAAATAGCCAAATCCACTAATTTGAAGGGGTGTCCACATACTTTTGTATATATAGTGTACCTAAAACAGTCCCTTGCTGTAAAAATCTCAAGGTAGAGATCGCTGTTAATCCTACTACTTGAGTGCAGCTGTTCCTCATCTATCTCCCTTTTTTTACATTTTATTTAACCAGGTAGGCCAGTTGAGAACAAGTTCTCATTTGCAACTGCGACCTGGCCAAGATAAAGCGTAGCAATTCGACACAAACAACAACAGAGTTACACATGGAGTAAAACAAACAAACGGTCAATAATACAGTAGAACAAAAGAAAACAAAAGTCTCTATATACAGTGAGTGCAAATGAGGTAAGATAAGGGAGTTAAGGCAATGAATAGGTCGTGGTGGCGAAGTAATTACAATATAGCAATTAAACACTGGAATGGTAGATCGGCAGAAGATGAATGTGCAGGTAGAGATACTGGGGTGCAAAGGAGCAAGATAAATATATAAATACCAGTTTGGGGATGAGATAGATGGGCTGTTTACAGATGGGCTATGTACAGGGTCAGTGATCTGTAAGCTGCTCTGACAGCTGGTGCTTAAAGCTAGTGAGGGAGATGTGAGTCTCCAGCTTCAGAGATTTCTGCAGTTCGTTCCAGTCATTGGCAGCAGAGAACTGGAAGGAAAGACGACCAAAGGAGGAATTGGCTTTGGGGATGACCAGTGAGATGTAGCACGCGCTCCAGTAGGTATGAGTGGGTGCTGCTATGGTGACCAGTGAGCTGAGATAAGGCGGGGCTTTACCTAGCAGAGACTTGTAGATGACCTGTAGCCAGTGGCGACGAGTATGAAGCGAGGGCCAACCAACGAGAGTGTACAGGTCGCAATGGTGGGTAGTGTATGGGACTTTGGTGACAAAACCGATGGCACTGTGATAGACTGCATGCCGTTTGTTGAGTAGAGTGTTGGAGGCTATTTTATAGATGACATCACCGAAGTCGAGGATCGGTAGGATGGTCAGTTTTACGAGGGTATGTTTGGCAGCATGAGTGAAGGATGCTTTGTTGCGATATAAGTAGCCGATTCTAGATTTAATTTTGGATTGGAGATGCTTAATGTGAGTCTGGAAGGAGAGTTTAGTCTAACCAGACACCCAGGTATTTGTAGTTGTCCACGTAGTCAGAGCCGTCCAGAGTAGTGATGCTGGACGGGCGAGCAGATGCGGGCAGCAATCGATTGAATTGCACCTTTGCGGGCAGGAGTAAATAACTTAATTTCTATTTTATTTCAGTACCTTTAACTTTTCGCTGTATCCAGCCATCTGCACTTTCTCATGTTTTACTTCACATTTATCAAGTCAAATGTATTTATATAGCTGATATCTCAAAGTGCTGTACAGAAACCCAGCCTAAAACCCCAAACTGCAAGCAATGCAGGTGTAGAAGCACAGTGGCTAGGAAAAACTCCCTAGAAAGGCCAAAATCTAGAGAGGAACCAGGCTATGAGGGGTGGCCAGTCCTCTTCCGGCTGTGCTGGGTGGAGATTATAACAGAACATGGCCAAGATGTTCAATGTTCAGCATGGTCTAATCACAGTAATTGTCGAGGGTGCAGCAAGTCAGCTTTTCATAGCCGATCATTAGGAGTATCTCTACCGCTCCTGCTGTCTCTAGAGAGTTGAAAACAGGTCTGGGGCAGGTAGCACATCCGGTGAACAGGTCAGGGTTCTATAGCCGCAGGCAGAACAGTTGAAACTGGAGCAGCAGTACGGCCAGGTGGACTGGGGCCAGCAGGGAGTCATCATGCCAGGTAGTCCTGAGGCATGGTCCTAGAGCTCAGGTCCTCCGAGAGAGAGAAAGAAAGAATTAGAGAGAGGATACTTAAATTCACACAGGACACCGGATAAGACAGGAGAAGTACTCCAGATATAACAAACTGACCCTAGCCCCCCGACACATAAACTACTGCAGCATAAATACTGGAGGCTGAGACGGGAGGGGTCAGGAGACACTGTGGCCCCATCCGAGGACACCCCCGGACAGGAAGGAACATTTAAATACATTTTATGTACTTAAAGCAGTGGTCTATATACGGAATGAATGTCATTTGGGACGTATCCCAGGTACTGGAATATATTTTATTTTAAAAATATTTATTTAAACACAATTCTCTGTTCACTCTAGCGTTGGTGCAACCACAGAGCTATGATTGATAGAATAAGAGTTGCTTACCTTCCAGTCCAAGTGTCAGTGGTTTGTGCTACTGTATGTGCGTGGGTGTTTTCTGTGCCAGCATTGAGTTGTTAACTCCCCATTCGTTGGCCAAGTCCCTTTCGCCGTGTTGACAGTCCCTTTTTAACACAAGTCAACCCGGTCTCATCCGCATTACAGTCCTCATCGTAACTCTGCACTGAAGGGCTATGTTCAGAGATCAGATGCAGGGAGGAGGAGAGGGGGCAGAAGAGTTTCTCTCTTTGGGTAAAGGTTTTCCATCTGCAACTAGAGCACAAGCTCCTCCAGACAGCTTTTAACGCTAATGAATCAGCTTACACTAACTAAAGGATCCTCCTGGTTTCATTATGCAAATGCTAACTATGGATCTCCCGAATGTCATTAGCGCTAACTAAGGATCCCTGTGGTGGTGTGTATAATTGGATTCATTACTGTCAATGCTAACCGCTAACTAGGCTAATCCCCTTTCATCTCCTCCCACTGTGACTCCAGGTATAAATGCCAACTGCTAGCTCATCCTCCCTGTGACTGTACCTGAAATGGCACCCCATTTCCTACACAGTGACCTACTTTTGATCAGGGCATTTTGAGCTGTGACTGCTGGTATGAATGCGAACTGCTAGCTAATCCTCTTTCCTTTCCTCTCTCTGCAGGTACAAGCTGCTGAGGTACTCCAAAGAAAGGCAGCACCTGGATGGCCTGAACAACCTTAACTACACCCCTGAGATCTCCCTGAGCTCCCTGTATAAGAACATCACCGTGGACCTGCACCCTGATCTGGCACCCATCGCAGACTACTGAACTCTGACTCCCACCTGACCCCTTAAACCCTTCACACTCCCTCAAGCATCAAACAGTACCCCAAAGCTGGGCAAAGAGGGGCTGGGGTTGGGAGTCGGAGGCACACCATGTAACGCTGCCAAGAAACTTTACTCAAAAAAACAACAAAAAACATGAGAGGAAGGGGCATATAGGGTCTGTTTAATCGAACAATTGATTGTGTATGTTTCTGTGATTGTGTGTGTGTGTGTGCTTGCAAGGATGTGTGTCTGACATTTTGTGTTTGTGTGTCACTGCATGTCAGTGTGTTCATGCCGGCTTTAGCTACTGAGCTACTTCACAATACAGTATGAGGAGGGAAGGACAGCATTCGTTTTTTTCCCCACATCTGATGTTTACTGCAACGCCTTAGTGTCAGGCTCCGCCTCAGAACCGCGGCTCTCTGGCTGCCTCTCAAATGGTACCCTATTCCCTACAAGGCTGGAATTGCCAAGGACCCCCCACAGTATGATATGGTCACGATACTTAGGTGCCGATATGTGTTCCTATTCGGTACTGCAATTTTTTTCAGTTTATTTTTTTATTTGATTTTTTTAAATTGCCATTTGATATTCAAAATATATTGCTCACTATATACTGAGTTTACAAAACATTAGGACCACCTTCCTAATATTGAGTTGCACCCCCTTTTTGTCATCAGAAAAGCCTCAATTCGTTGCGGGCATGGACTCTTACAAGGTGTCTCAAGCTGTCCACAGCGATGCCACCCCATGTTGACTCAATGCTGTCCACAGTTGTCAAGTTGGCTGGATATTTTTTTAGGTGGTGGACCATTCTTGATACACATGGGTAACTGTTGAGAGTGGGAAAAACCCAGCAGTGTTGCAGTGACATACTCAAACCGGTACGCCTGGCACCTACTACCAGACCCCGTTCAAAGGCACTTCAATCTTTTGTCTTGCCCATCCACCCTCTGAATGGCCCGCACAATACATGTCTCAGTTGCCTTAAGATCTAAAATATCCTTCTTTAATGTCTCCTCCCTTCATCAACACGGATTTTGAAGTGGATTTAACAAGTGAAATCAATAAGGGATCGTAGCTTTCACCTGCTCATTCTGTCATGGAATGAGCAGGTGTTCCTAATGATTTGTACACTCAGTCTATGTCTGCTGCAGAGAGACGAGAGAGCGTGAGAAGACTAGTTTTGATCGGTCAGGGAAATGAAAGTGCTAAAAAACCTTTTGGATCCCTATTTAAAAAGATGGCGAACAAGCTATGGTATTTTTCATCCAATAGGTTTGGCACAGGTACAGCCGACTAGCGCTAGCTACAGTTACGACAGAGGGAAGAAGTTATATTTCTTTCTTTTACAAATCGATTCGTAGAATCAGGTATTGATATCGTAAAAAAATAATACTGCTATATGTAACTAGATTAAAGCCTTAGGGCTCTGGTCAAAAGTAGGGCACTATATAGGGAATAGGGTGCCATTTGGGACTCCATTTGGGACTCTGACCTTATCTCTCAGCACAGCTTTAACTTCTAACGTCTCAGTATCACCTTACGAGCCAACAGACATTTTTGTCTTCATGTTATATCATTTTTTTTTTTTTTACACATGGTCATTTTTTAAAAGATGAAACATGTATTCAAAACATATTCCTTAAAGAGGAGGAAATAGAGGAGCTTAGCGGGGGGCGACTTGTGTTTATTGTGATGTACATTTTCTGATATGATCTATTTTCTTAGTATTTATTTTTTCCCCTTTTTTAACAGATGTTTTAGATCACTTCTCTGTGTTTCACACGATGAGCGTTTTGCTGTTTCTTTGCTGCACTGCCGACACGCATGATGCACAGAACACGTGTAAATACTGGCCACTGAAAAGCTTGAGCACAGAACACGTATGTACATATTTGGCCTTTTTTAAACGCTCCTGTTAAGTTATTCCAGTGGATTTGGATTTTGTTTTGGCAGCTACCTTCTTCTTCCTGAGGACGTAAAGGACTTAACAGAGTGAGTGGTTCTTCCATTTCACTGGGAAGATGTAACAATAGATGGACATTTGGCTTTAAAATGAAAAGGTCTCTTAGTCAACCTATCTTTTGCATGCCTTGATTTATTTTGTTACTAGGTGGGTTTTTTTTAAGCATAATTTATTTTATTATTTCAAGATGTTTACTTTTTCAGTTTGTCTTTTTAGTGTTTTGTTTCTCGAGGCGCACAGTTCGAAAATAGACTAACTGACGTTATGGAGTGTGTTCCTGTACAGAAAGACAGATGCAGGCCAGGGTTCAAAGGACTGTCGTAGCTCTGGTCCAGGGTGTTATGTGTAGTTTTCTGATGCTGAGCCTTCAACAGCAAGCCACACGTAACACCCTGGACCAGCGCTAAGGACTGCTGCTGCTAAATGGTAAGCTGAGATGTCGTTATATCTTCCTCTGGTGTGTGTAGTTTGCTATTATGGAGGAGGAGTGTATACAGTGCGAATAGCGTGTTTGGCACAGGATTATGTTTCAGACGTGTCTGTGGCTCATGTACGTCTCGTCTCGTGTGTTAGGTAAGTGGAACATGCGCATGAGCTTGTGGTTTGGGCTGGTGTGTTTGTGTGAACTGTGATATGGTCCTAATAGGCTTGTGAGGTATTTAGGGGCCAGAATGAAAGAACAGCAGCTAAAGCTAACAGTTAACCCTGTTCTTGAATCGCACAGACTGAAATTTGGGCCATGAATACTTTAAATTGTTAAAGTTTTGAGCACTGCAAAGATTAGCAGTTACTTTCTTTGTACCTATTAGCGTTTTTTCTCTTCTACATATATTTTGCCCATACAGTTCATAGTTAAATTGTCTGGGTGTTTTGCTAGCGATGTTGATTTATCAAATGTATGTCTCAAGTAGAACTGCTCTATTCAAACTACCCATGTTTTCTCCATCACAGTATTACAGTACTGGGAACCTCCTGTCCTGCTCCAAACATGGGGTTTATCCAAAATGGCACCCTGAGTCCTATATAGTGCACTACTTTTGACTGGAATCCTATGAGTCCTGGTCACAGTAGTACACTATATTGGGAGTAGGGTAATCTGGAACGTAGCCTAGCTCTCTCTGTCCCGTCACTCTTGTAGTGCTGTGGAGGAGCGGCCTGAAGATGTTTACAGTCATTTTCGCTCCAAAGCTGAAGTGGCTAACAAAGTGCCAGGCTCAAGTCTGTTTTGGTTAACAGACATTTGCTACGGTTACATAAGACTTCAATGGTGTATTTCTGACCAATCGGGTGAGGTGAGACGGAATCAAATTAAACACGGTAGTGATAAGACATTCTGTTGGAGGTGGTCAACTGTGCCAAAGTTCCACTTCTGATACCTACCCATCCTAATTCTTCCACCTGCCTCTTCTTCTACACTTCTTATCTCTGCTTGTCTTTCCTTCCTTCCCTTTTTTAAAATGAATTCTCCTCCCATGAGCTCCACTATGGGGTCTCAGCATCCAGATAGACTAGTGTTGATAGTAGAGCCATATACAGAACATACAGGTAACGACTGAAATAAAGGAAACACTAACATAGTGTCTTAATAGGGCGTTGGGCCGCCAGAACAGCTTCAATGCGCCTTGGCATAGATTCTACAAGTGTCTGATAATGGGCAACTGGGCATTTTTACACATGACCCTAACATTGATGGGATGTTAATTGCTTCATTAACTCAGGAACCACACCTGCATGGAAGCATTTGCTTTCTATACTTTGTAGCCCTCATTTAGTCAAGTGTTTATTTTATTTAGGCAGTTACCTATATATCTCTGTATATGTCTCTGGGTATAGGTCAGTGTTCGGGACTGGGTTGGGGGGTTTCTCTTTTGCTATGCCTTTTGCCCACTAACTGATTTTTGCATAAGAGGATTAACTGCTGTCATTGTTTTTATATACACTGTAGAAGTTATGGGCAGCCAAGCTGTCCCCCCACTTGAGGGCACTATGAGTTACTGTAGCAGAGAGATGCACTCTGAGTCAGTAGCTTCTTTTTCTGGATCCCGGCATCTCACTCGCTGGAAGGGATTCCGTTTCTTTATATTCTCTCTCCCTGTCATAGTGTCTGTCTTTCAATCTGTTCAGGGAACAGTGTGACGAGTATTAAAGAGATCAATTGGAGAGAGCACCCATCACTGAAGATTATCTAGGGTCATTATTCCCTGTGTCCCAAATGGAACCCTATTCCCTATATAATGCACTACTGGCTCTGGTCAGAAGTAGTAGACTATATAGAGAATAGGGTGCCATTTGGGACATAACTCAGAGTTGTACATATTGTTATTTGCCTCTGAGAGGAGTAGGGGGCGAGGTATGGAAGGAAGGGTAGTTTAGGGGCCGGCTGGGCAGTGTGCTGGCTACACCCGGTCGCTAGTGGTTTGGTTTACACCCCCCAGCCCAATTGGGAGGGGGCAAGGGACCCCCCCTACTCTCCCCTCCTACTGCCTCTGTTGGTTGTACGAATATCCAAAAATAGATATACAATTTTTCTAATGAGTATATTCACCATTACATAATTTGTAATGTATAGTATGACATTTTTGCAGTATTCATATTTGTGCCTTGAGTTATTATTTTTTATTTTTTCCAAGCTGTTTTCACTTTGGATTCTTGGTTGAAAGATACAGTAAAGGTTTGGATAGTTTTTAAACTGAAGTTAGTGTATTTGCTTTTTTATTTTCCAACTAGAATGGAGCTCTGGCACAAAGTTTCCATGACAACAGGCTGTGTAGGTTTCTAGAAGGATTCCTACTCAAGTGTCTGTCTATTGTATCAATGATTGGCTGTATTCAATTTTTTCCTGCTGTCCAATCAGAGGCCTGTTCTACTCTGGCTGCTTGGACCATGACATGTACAATCCTCTTGGATCCTCAGCTCTCCGGTTCTCACTATTTTCTGCTCTGTCAGAACAGAGTCATAGCTGGAGCCTGAGTGCAGACTCTTGCATTACTACCATCCATCAGGAAGTGGATGATGACAGAGAGGAAGTAGTGACTTTTGAATCTATGGGAATGAAGTGTCAAATCTGGTATACAAATAATATATTTGCTCGTTCAATGTCAGGCATATCCATTCGACTTTATGGGTTTATACTAAATTGTTCGGAAGATGCATTTATAGAAATATTGATTTGGCCCCAAAAAACTAGCTTAATTCAATGTAGCGCCTACTAATACGCCTCTTGTGTCTAGTTTAGCAATTTCATTTTGCTAGAGTTCCCCCCTCTGACAACGCAGACAACTTTCTACATGGTGAAGCCGAGCGATTAGCCATCTTGTCAATCTTCCACAATCTTTGGTATAACAGCCAGTAAAAGACAAGAGTTGAACTGTTGGACCTGTTTTTTTTTTTTTTTTTTTTTTTTTGGTCAACAAAATATTAATAAAACACATTCATTGCCATGTTCTGGGAAACACCTGAAACCTCACGTCTTTTTTCTGCATCACTCGCCACTGCTTTTTATAGCAACTTTTATTTTGTCAGTAGGACACTGAAAAAGTAATACATAGTCCTACACAAATGAAACTGACATCTTACAGGCTAATACATGCTACATTATGCAGTACCTGTAGGCTTCAGGTAATATGCTACCCATGGATTCACCTTCCCTACAATGAACCACTTTTATCACTAGTAAACCTACACAGCCTATAGAAAGAAGGGAGCTGAGCTAAATCATCCACGTGCGTTCTCTTCCCGGGAGTTTGTGTTACTCCGAGACGCTCACCCCTAACTGGCCAGTGCAGACAATCGTCCCACTTTACGTAGTAATGTGTGTGGCAGTGTTCGTTAAACAAAGGAAGGCTCACTCAGTTGTTTACCTGCTCTTTATTTGTTAAGCTTGGTCAGGTGTGTGTGCGTTTATCACGACAGCCGTGGTAGTGTAGGAGAAGGGACTCCGCAACAGGGCCAGGGTGTTGTGACGATATCCCTCCGCGCGGACCGCGAACACCACCTGTACAGTTTGTACTGCTTTTTCACCTCACTCCCACAGACCAACATTCAGGAAGGCAGATCACCTTTAGCCAACTAGGTCTGTGACCTCTTCACCGAGGACAAACACATTTGTAGAGTAGCAAAGAAACCGCTATTGAATCAAAGCCCGTGTGCGTTCATGAGCAATTCAGTCACTTTTCATGCGATTTATACTGTCACATTTTATTTTCCCTCTACCCAACTAATCATTTTCTCTTTTTTTTAGTTCCAAATGTTTACATGGTTTGTCTACTCCATGGTGAGTCTTTTCTGTTGATATTTTCTGGTCTGGGGACAAGACTAGTGTAGTACTAAATGTAATCTAGTCTCTAGCCACATTCCTCTATTACAAATGTCCACTCTTTCTTATTACACTCCAGTGGTACTGATGTACAAGATTTGACAGAATTTCTCTACACAAAATGTTAACACAACCATTCAGTTGTACAACCTGTGTTTAATGAGGAAAGGGGACACCATAGTAAAACAAAACTGGTTATAGTTAGAGCATTACATCATGCTACATAACCTACATTTGTGTACTAGGTCTCTGATGCGTGGTTCCCTGAGACTTCCAATAGGCTTCGGCGTCAAACTCAACACGGTACACCCCTGTCTGGAAGACCTGCTCTGAGATCAAATGATGTGCTTGTCACATCTGTCATTCTGAAGGAGAGAGAGTGCTGTCACAGTTTGAAAACTTATTCTAGATTAGTAGAATCCCATTTAATAATGCAATTGGTTTAAAAATGTAGAATGTACATTTTATATTAGTAATGAACAACATTTCACATGTACACACCAAACAGTAGTGCATCCGCATACGTACCTACTAGCAACCGGTGCCCAGATCATTCCATTGGTGTCCCGTCGGGAGACACTTCGTGCCACGGAGCCTGCTGGTACACCCTTCACCGCATGTCAAATCTCCATCAACAGGCATTGAGCGTCTGACTCACCGTGCCTGTTCTGGACCACAAACCACAGCCATTGATATAACTAAAATACCAATCAATGAACAGTCACACACAATAACACAGTCATAACCAACCATACACACAACACAAGGCCTGGTATACAAAGATCAAACACTACAAACTGACCACCAATATAGACAAATAGTAACACTTTTCACCATCAGTTGGTGCCAAGTATTGGCACATCTATGCTGCTATGCCAGACACAACGCAGCCATCAAGGTCAGAAATACAGACATGACAACACACCAACCATGGTCCTAGAGAACGAAAGTAACAGACTGTATGCATTCACTCACAACTGTGCCGTTTTGTAAAGTCTGAGCTTTTGGATTTCGAGGATAGAAAATTGTAGGTAAGCCTAGGCAAGGAATAACAGGGAATGTGTCTGTTCCTGTGCTCCCAAGTAAAATGGAGTGGAAAGACAACCCCCCTGATTTGAGTGTAATTTCTAGTGTAGTTAGGACAAAAAGGTCAAAGTGCAGATGTTCACCAGCATGAACAGGTGGTGATGTTACACTGATGGTCAACTCCTGGACGTGTAGCATTCCATCCCACACTGATGGTCAACTCCTGGACGTGTAGCATTCCATCCCACACTGATGGTCAACTCCTGGACGTGTAGCATTCCGTCCCACACTGATGGTCAACTCCTGGACGTGTAGCATTCCATCCCACACTGATGGTCAACTCCTGGACGTGTAGCATTCCATCCCACACTGATGGTCAACTCCTGGACGTGTAGCATTCCATCCCACACTGATGGTCAACTCCTGGACGTGTAGCATTCCATCCCACACTGATGGTCAACTCCTGGACGTGTAGCATTCCATCCCACACTGATGGTCAACTCCTGGACGTGTAGCATTCCATCCCACACTGATGGTCAACTCCTGGACGTGTAGCATTCCATCCCACACTGATGGTCAACTCCTGGACGTGTAGCATTCCATCCCACACTGATGGTCAACTCCTGGACGTGTAGCATTCCATCCCACACTGATGGTCAACTCCTGGACGTGTAGCATTCCATCCCACACTGATGGTCAACTCCTGGACGTGTAGCATTCCATCCCACACTGATGGTCAACTCCTGGACGTGTAGCATTCCATCCCACACTGATGGTCAACTCCTGGACGTGTAGCATTCCGTCCCCCACTGATGGTCAACTCCTGGACGTGTAGCATTCCGTCCCACACTGATGGTCAACTCCTGGACGTGTAGCATTCCGTCCCACACTGATGGTCAACTCCTGGACGTGTAGCATTCCATCCCACACTGATGGTCAACTCCTGCACGTGTAGCATTCCATCCCACACTGATGGTCAACTCCTGACCGTAATACATGCACACACATACTAAGATGACGATAGCTTCTGATATCTCAACTTCAAACACAAAAAAAAACGTGCAAATGTTTAATATTCTAAGTATGTTTTCCCTTATCTAGTACTGTACGTTTAAACGGCTAATAAACCTAATCAGTTTACATAGCTTTCATATATTGCATGTTATCTATGATATGCATTGCAGAAGTTATTACAGGTTAACTATCCTAATTAAGGCCACAGAAGTTGTTGGCCTATTCTACTGTATGTACAGAGCATTGCTCAGAAAACTCATATGCCGTTCCAGTATGATGAGGTCCAATCAGTGTATTACCATAAGTTAGTCAGCCACCAGGCGGCAGACAGCCTAGTGGTTGGACCAATAACCAAAAGGTTGCTGTTTCGAATCCCGAGCTGAAATATCTGTCAATTAACCCTAGTTGCTCTGGATAGTTTCTGCTAAGGGACGTAAATATAAAATGTCAGCAAAAATATCTGCTGTATATCACTATATATGCCACTTCCCTCATACCAATCTCAAACAGGACACAAAACTTTAGGTCATTTAGTGTCATACACCCTTGTGCTCTAATAGCCATAGGCACCTTGGCCTGCATGCTCTTTATACACACATGTTAGACCTGTGTTCTGGAGGGATACACAGTACAGTGTCCACCACCTGTATAGGATCAGTGAAGTGCAACCTTTACCTCTGTCTGTACACACCTCTTTGGGTTAATATGCCCTGACAACATACCATGACACACAGAATGGCACTGTGCCCCCCCCCAGACACACTCATCACTGGGGCAGTATTGCAGAGCAGGACAGCAGTGGCTAGTAGTAGCACACAGATCAATGATCTGTCCATTTTGGAGCGATAACTGGTTGACAGCTCTAACACTGGCAGCCCTGTAGACAGGCTGACTGCCCAGCATGGAATTGGGCAACACACACCTCTCTGGTACCTTTTTATATCCCCCATTATTGACTAATGAAGGAAACAGAAACTCTTGCACACAAACCACGCTTTCTGGCCATTTTATAAAAATGGGATTAGGAAGAGGAAATTATTCCGTGTGTGTACCTGACTTCTCAGAGTACAGATTAGTCTGGAACAACAATGGATTGGTCCAGTAGTAGTAGTAGTATATAAATAACACCTTAATCAATTGAACTTATGGTTATTTTCCCCCTCCTAAATATCCAATTGACAGATTGGCTCCTCAAGAATGAATTCAAGGCCCTAGGTAACTGTTGACTCTTCAGAGGTCTATTTGAGTTCATAAAATGGTCCTGTTCTAATAATTCCTCTCCTTTTGGCTATTGATAGAGGCTTACTGCATTTTAGTGTGCCAACCTACTGTAATACGATATGTGAGATACAGGTTTGGTTATCTTACATTTAGCCTGAAGATGGAGCCAAAGCATGTACAATATAGCTCATGTTGGTTAGTCATAAACCACCGAGGGTAGACTTATATTCAGACACTGATCTCTATTCCCCATTTGCCAAGTCCTGAATGTTGGCTCATAAAGCAGTAATTTTGACTGTTCACTACTCTGCGGAACATTGAAAATGTACTGAACGCGCCATGTAAAGGACTGGTACCATTTCTCAAGAGCTGAAATAAAAGATCACTGAAATGTTCCATAAGCACAAAAAAATATTTCTCTCAAATGTTGTGCACAAAGCTGTTTAAAATCGCTGTTAGTGAGCATTTCTCCTTTGCCAAGGTAATCCATCCACCTGGACTGGTGTGCCTTTCCAGAAGCTGATTAAACGGTATTGTCATCACATAGGTGTGCTGGGGACAATTAAAGGCCACTAAAGTGTGCGGTTTTGTTACATAATGCCACAGATGTCTCAAGTTGAGGGAGTGTTCAAATGGCATTCTGACAGCAGAAACCGAGATGTTGCCAGAGAATTGAATGTTAATTTGGCAGTACGTCCAACCGGCCTCACAACAGCAGACCACGTGTGACAACCCCAGCCCAGGACCTCCACATCTAGCTTCTTCACCTGCGGGATCGTCTGAGGTGGGTGGGTGGGGGGGTGCTGAGGATTCTTTCTGTCTGTAATAAAGCTTGTTTGTGGGGAAAACAACACATTCCGATTGGCTGGACCTGGCCCCCAGTGGGTGTTTGGGCCTATGCCCTCCCAGGGCTGTGCCCTGGCCGAGTAATGTGAAATCCATAGATTTTGAGTGAAAACCTCCTTCCATCAGCAAGTGCATTGAAGATGAAACGTGGTTGGGTCTTTCAGCATGACAATGATCCCAAACACACTCTTCCCCTTAAAACATTGGAAAGAAAAAACAACTATTATTTTGAAGGAGTGGCTTCGTAAAAAGCATTTCAAAGTCCTGGAGTGGCCTAGCTACAAAACACACGTTTAACGGCAACAAAACAAACGGAATAGATCCTGAAACTCTCTTGGCTTTTAACGGGGAACTGAGGGTTGAACACATCCTCAGTCACGTCTCCATCACAACCCCACTTTTGCGCAGCTGATGATGGCTATTTAATTGGGAATTAAAGGGAAAGCGCCCTATTGGAAGGAGAAACACTGAGACGGTTCAGAAAAAATCAGGGCCGTCACAATGTGCTATTGTCTTGACTCATGACATGTTTTGTGGTGAGTGTGTGAAGTTACTGTAGGTCTCTGTGTGTTTCTTTTACTGCTTCTCTTTTGACAGCCATGAACTTTTATGACACCTCTGCGCCTCCCTATTTTTAGGGAGATTTAGCAGACACTTTTATCCAGAGCGACTTTATGAGCAATCAGTAACTGCAAGGTTGCTGGTTCAAATCCTCAATCTGACTTGGTGAAAAATGTGTCAATGTGCCCTTCAGAAAGACCCTGGCCCAACACTTAACCACTACAGTACCTGCCGCAGTCCACAGAGGAGTGGAATTGCCCAGTGCCAGCCGTGGGCAAGCCACCGTTACTGACACGCACACATTACTCATCCCGCACACAAGCTGACCTGAGTGGGGGCAGCCGGAGCATGCACCGCGCCGACAAAACCTGAGTAGCTTTTAATTTATTTGGGCATGGTCTAGTACCCGAACTCGGCGTGTTAGCGTTCTTTGTTTTGGTTGTGTTAGCCATGATACTCAGCCAGTTAGCCAGGCTGAATAGGCAGAAGTCTAACTAACATATTCAGCAGGAAACGCACAAACCCACTCACCAACACACAACATGCAGAAGGATGAACACACCCTCATTAAGTGGAACAGTTGAGTTGGAGTAAAGTCTGATAGGTTTTGCATTCCCATGTTTATTTGAAAGAATGCTTAACATTTTTCTACTCCGCTCAAGGTGAAGAGCGGAAGGAATTCATCTGTGGTTCATGACCTGTGGAAGGTTCCGGGTGAGGCACAGTGTTCATTGGCCTTGTCATGAGTGATTCTAAGGTTCTTCAAGAAAGGGTGCTACCGCTCCAGTTCCGCATAGTAGTTCTACCAAGTTGACCGACTGATAGGGAACTGAAACCAACTGTTACTGGCAGAGAGGTCTGGATTAACCAATTTTCTGCATGGTGATGTCACCGTGGAATGCCAAACCTGCTGATTTGAAGAGTCTGTGTAGATTGTATTTTCAACTAGCAACTATCAGGAAATAACACTGATCAAATGTGTTCATACTTTTATAGGGTTAGTTTCATCAGCTGTTGTACAATATACAGTGGGGCAAAAAAGTATTTCGTCAGCCACCAATTGTGCAAGTTCTCCCACTTAAAAAGATGAGAGAGGCCTGTAATTTTCATCATAGGCACACTTCAACTATGACAGACAAAATGAGAAGAAAAAAATCCAGAAAATCATTGTAGGATTTTTAATGAATTTATTTGCCAATTATGGTGGAAAATAAGTATTTGGTCACCTACAAACAAGCAAAATATCTGGCTCTCACAGACCTGTAACGTCTTCTTTAAGATGCTCCTCTGTCCTCCACTCGTTACCTGTATTAATGGCACCTGTTTGAACTTGTTATCAGTATAAAAAGACACCTGTCCATAACCTCAAACAGTCACAATCCAAACTCCACTATGGCCAAGACCAAAGAGCTGTCAAAGGACACCAGAAACGAAATTGTAGACCTGCACCAGGCTGGGAAGACTGAATCTGCAATAGGTAAGCCGCTTGGTTTGAAGAAATCAACTGTGGGAGCAATTATTAGGAAATGGAAGACATACAACACCACTGATAATCTCCCTCGATCTGGGGCTCCACGCAAGATCTCACCCCGTGGGGTCAAAATGATCACAAGAACGGTAAGCAAAAATCCCAGAACCACACGGGGGGACCTAGTGAATGACCTGCAGAGAGCTGGGACCAAAGTAACAAAGCCTACCATCAGTAACACACTACGCCGTCAGGGACTCAAATCCTGCAGTGCCAGACATGTCCCCTTGCTTAAGCCAGTACATGTCCAGGCCTGTCTGAAGTTTGCTAGAGAGCATTTGGATGATCCAGATGAAGATTGGGAGAATGTCATATGGTCAGATGAAACCAAAATATATATTTTTGTAAAAACTCAACTTTGGAGGACAAAGAATGCTGAGTTGCATCAAAAGAACACCATACCTACTGTGAAGCATGGGGGTGGAAACATCATGCTTTGGGGCTGTTTTTCTGCAAAGGGACCAGGACGACTGATCCGTGTAAAGGAAAGAATGAATGGGGCCATGTATCGTGAGATTTTGAGTGAAAACCTCCTTCCATCAGCAAGTGCATTGAAGATGAAACGTGGTTGGGTCTTTCAGCATGACAATGATCCCAAACACACCGCCCGGAAAACGAAGGAGTGGCTTCGTAAAAAGCATTTCAAAGTCCTGGAGTGGCCTAGCCAGTCTCCAGATCTCAACGCCATAGAACATCTTTGGAGGGAGTTGAAAGTGATCACAAGACAGTGTTGCCCAGCAACAGCCCCAAAACATCACTAATCTAGAGGAGATATGCATGGAGGAATGGGCCAAAATACCAGCAACAGTGTGTGAAAACCTTGTGAAGTCTTACAGAAAACGTTTGACCTCTGTCATTGCCAACAAAGGGTATATAACAAAGTATTGAGAAAACTTTTGTTATTGACCAAATACTTATTTTCCACCATAATTTGCAAATAAATTCATTAAAAATCCTACAATGTGATTTTCTGGATTTATTTTTCTCATTTTGTCTGTCATTGTTGAAGTGTACCTTTGATAAAAAATTACAGGCCTCTCTCATCTTTTTAAGAGGGAGAACTTGCACAATTGGTGGCTGACTAAATACTTTTTTGCCCCACTGTATGTATCTTTGTGCTGCATATTATAAATAACAATTAATATACATCCAAAACGACAGAAACAAAGATTTAGAAAAAAAGACCAGCAAAACAGCATGCTGGGAAATATGTTATCAGCCCCCTGACACCATAAAAAAAAAAAAAATTCTAAAAGTAGGGATGGGTACCGAAACCCAGTATTAAACGGTCCCCGGGGCTAAATTATGAAAGACTGTAGTATTGATAAGCTCCGACGTTATCGGTTCTGCTTTCAGTACTGGAACAATTAAGAAAATACATTTCATATTTATTATTGCTATATAAACATTATCTTGCACACTTTCTCACCAACTGTTTCTAATTTGCAATAAGATGAAGACATTCGCCTATGATGCATTTTCGCTAATCCCAATCCAGAAGAGATTGGGATTACACAACATTCTTAATTAGTGACAATGGCGGAGAGAGCTAAATGGTCAAAAGTGTGGTTACACTTCACCAGAGTCGATGCTGACAATGCTCGTTGTCACGAGTGCAACAAGACTTTTGCTTTTAAGGGTGGTAACATTGTGGCGAAATCTGCTCGGAGCCTTCACCGTGCGCTGCCACTTTAAGAGCGCATGAGCAGTAAGGAAGGAGGAAATAAAGAGAGCTCGTTCAGCTCTTTGGGGAGGAGCGCTTGGGTGGCGCGACAGTTTGATTGTGTGTGCTGTGCTGCAGAAGTTTTGTTTGTTTTCAGCGTTTGTAGTTTATAAAGTATTTAACTCAATCATCGGTGTGATCGCTTTAGATCGTGGTTGTTTTTGTTTGGGACCGCGCCCATTATGGATCGCATGGATTAGTAGCAACATTGTTGCGAAGCTTTAACAAACAAACCAACAAACCATCGGACAGTCCGACACCGGCAGGCCTGAAGACCACAGCTAAGATTTATCTTCTTCTCTCTCTTTCTCATCCCTCTCATTCCAGTGCTTTACCCTGCAACAGACTCTCGATTTGTTAAATGCACTTCCCATTGAAGTTCATTAGAGCTGGACTATTATTTCCCTGCCAGAAGTATTTGGATGGACATTTTAGTAGGTTGCTTGCAAGTTGTATATTATGTGAACTGTATTGAGGTGGGGTGTACTAATGACATGTGGCCGAGAAGACTGTGGACATTTTTAAGGCCTTTGTTGTGTCGATGAACACCCCCACATTCATACCCTCTGCACTCATCCACTAGAAAATAATACAGATGATTGCAAATCCTATGTTGATGACTGGGTTCGTTCTTGTATGAAGTTGCTGTTGAATTACTCTGCCATTATTAGTATTATTGTATGAGGTATTCTTGTTTGGGTTACCCCTGTGCTGTGATGTGGGTTTTATATGGTGTGTATTCTCTTCTCTCTCCACTGGCTATCTGGTGAACAGGCTACACTCTAGGCAGTCTCTTCTGCTGATGTGTGTGGGTCTGGTAGTGGTACTCTCCCTATTCTACTCTTTTCCTTTCAGCATGGTTAATACCTGCCTGGCGCCCCAACAATCTTTCTTTACCCCTCTCTAATAAATACCGCTACAACATGAGCAATCTGTCCAAACATCTTTCGATAGTGCATCATGTACAGGCAGAGAAATGCACAGCTTTCGACTGCCTAGCTCGTAGTTCATCTCTCGTTGCCCGATCTACGTTAGGTATGTATGCTAGCAGCCTAGAGCCCACACACAGAGTTAACAAAGTACCCATTAGCCAGTTCATAAATTCAATCACGCATTTAAAGATTTTCCTACTCTTTTGTTAAAGTTGCAGCTACAATGAACCAATCCACTCCTCCCTCTAATACCGCTGGTCCAAACCAAAGACAAGCACAAAGCCCCTTCACGCTGGCAGCTAGTGGGAGGATGACTGAGGAGAGAATGAATGAGTGCCACCTAGCCGTGACTGAGTTCATAGTGAAAGGCCTACACCCCTATGCAACAGTGGAGTCCAAGGGCTTTAGGTAACGGTCTGTCAGTATACATTGAGTTGTATTAATTTTTAGGATATAGTAGTATAAAAGGGTTGTATGTTAGACCCATCACTCCACAATACAATACACAACAACACAATAATTCCATAATGATTATTCAACACATTAACTATTTTTTTTTACCGTAGGGAGATGAGCAAGGCACTCACCCCAAATATACCCTTCCCTCTAGGAGTTACCTCAGTGACACATTCAGTCCTACCTGGTATGGTGTAGAAAAGGCCAATGTGATCACTGAGCTTAAAGACGTGGCAAAGCTGGCCATTACATCAGACGGGTGGACCTCTGTCAGGACCACTATCTCACTGTTACATTGCACTACACAAGCCAGGGCAGTGTATAACCGAAGGTCCTCCACACCAGGGCTGTGTACAAAGTGAGTGACGCCACCTGGGACAGGCTGAGGAAGGCAACTGTTGAGGCCAATGTGACAGGAGCAACACCAGGGCTGTCAGAGGAGCCGGAGCAGACAGACACAGATGGAGCTCTACAAAGGCCTCCCTCTCCATGGCTGAAGATCCTGAAATGTAGTGGTGGTGGGAGAAAAGAGCTACTCCTCACAAACATTGCAACAAGCTACCTCTGTGCTCAAGCCACTTCCACCCCTAGCGAGAGGTTATTTTTGACTGCAGGGAATACAGTAGGCCAGGAGAGATCCCAACTTCTGCCAGAAGTCAAATATGTTGATCTTTCTCCAGAAGAACTGCTAAGAACTGTTAGACCTTTTGCAGCTACCTGCATGCGCCTACCTGCATGCGCCTACCTGTGTTGCTCTATACCACTGTATTTTCTTTTGCAAAAAAAATATTTAATTTGTTTTACATTTCCATCACAACATTAGTCTATAATAGTGATTTGTTCAAAACATTGCAGTTTATTTTGCTGTAAATAATTGTTTATTTGACATTTCAGAAAATTAAGCAATTTTAATTCTGTTTGTAATTTGTTTAATTAAAAAAAAGAATAGTAACAAAAATAAACAGATAAGAATACTGTTAATGTACCGGATCGATAAGCAGTATCGGTAAGGGTAATAATACTGTTAAAATCTTAATGATACTGATCCCTATCTAAAAGTATGCAATGGCGAGCGTGAGGTAGTCAGGTGAAGGGTCAGGTGAAGGGGATCAGTTTGGCATAACCTTTCTTCACAAAAAAAAAATGCCTCTCAAATGCCTCTTAAATAAAAAAATAATGGAAACGATATGAAGCAAATGAGTGTTATGGAAAATACTAGATCTAGAAATAGAGAAAAAAGTGAATTTAGAGACACTACAAACAGAAATTCGCACTGGCAATGAGAAACTGTCTAAGCAGATGAAGAAAATATAATGTCAAAAAAATATAAACTGATATGACTGAACTGGCAAATGAGTGGAGATGGCGAAAATCAGTTTAACCCTGGCGGAAATCGCATGAGAAAAGCTCCAGAAAACCGTGGATAAACAAAAATACATTACGGGGCTTAGTGAAAGATTTAACGGGATGGAGGACTTCAATCGCCTTTCAAATCTTTTTTCATAAATTTCCCCAAAAGCTGTGGAACAACCGAAATGGAAGAATTCCTGGAAAAGTTAATACCACTACTATTGGGCCAAGAGAACTTCACACAGGCTCCCACAGTTGAATGAGCTTAACTGTGTGCAGGATGCAACTTCAGACAAGTCATCAACTAAATTATATCCTTTTCCTAACACGTGTAAGGTATCACACCACAATATCAAAGAGTCTATGTGAACGGTGGAGATGAACGATCATTTACTGATTTATTGTAAACTTTTCTTTAATTGACTGTGCTTCTGAATGTAAATACCTTCCTAGAATAATTATGGAACATTGCCCAATGTCCTTCACATTTAAGCTTCAACATCCTATGCTAATAACAAAGAAAATGTCGATCCAACACAATGCTACTTGGACATAAGGAGTTTACCTCATATCTCAACACAATTTTATAGACACTTTCTTCCCAAATGACTAAAGTCTACATACAATATGTTACGTATGTTCAGAACAGCTCTAGAGAAAGATGCACTTCCCAAATAACTATGTTTGGACACAATCACCCTACTTAAAAAGAAAGACAAGGATCCGTTGTCATGCGAATAATATCACTTTTGAATGTGAATAATAAAATCATTGCTACGGTATTTGCTTTTTGCATAGAAATAGTAATGCAAAGGTTTATTCACTTAGATCATACGGGGTTCGTACGGAATAGGATGTCTTCATACAATCTATGCCAATTTTTCAATATCATCCATCATACTAGAAAATTGAACATTCCAAAAGTGCCAGGATGCTGAAAAAGTGATTGATAGGGTGGAATATTTGGTGAATGTCTTAAAAACGTTTGGTTTTTGTCTGGTATTTATTTCCTGGATTGAACAATTGTATAAATTCCCCAAAGCAGCTATAAGAACAAATGGACGAATCTATGATCCATTGAAGTTATCAAGAGGGACAAGACAGGGATGCCCTCTGTCCAGTTATTTATTTGCTTTAGACATGGAACCCCTAGCATCAATAATCAGAACCCATGGCTCAATCTGGGAAAAGAGATTGGTGGAGAACAACAGATATGTGATACAGATATGTGCAGATGGCATTTTAATGTATTTATTTGAACCAGAACATTCTCTGTTATGTTGCAACTATTGGACACGTGGTGCTGTATCAGGAATCAGAGTGATTTGGGAGCGAACTGAGATAATGTAAATGTCTAATTATGACTTTTTAGCTTGGAAAGCACAGTGCCTTGCAAAAGTATTAATTTCCAAGGGGGGTGAATACTTTCGCAAGCCACTGTAGATTTCAGTGGAAATGGACAAAGACACTTCTTTGTCCATGATAAAATGGTGCCAGAGCAGAAGGCAGACGTTTTACGAGCCCCCAACCGATTGTTTTTTTGTTAGTTTATTTGCGTTCTTTGTATTTTATTTTATTTTTTACTATTTTTGTACATAATGTTTTCACTACCGTCTCTTATGTCCGAAAATAACTTCAAGACATCAGGACTTCAAATACTCACCACCGACCAGCAGAATCCTTTTTCTTCTTTCACAACTCTGACGAGCCCGAGGTGGAGGATATATGGCTCCATTGGGAACAGACCCCATTGAACTGCGTGAAGAGGAGGTGGAGAAAGAGAGGTCGGAGGGCGGGCTGCCTTCTGTGGAATAGGCGGCGATTGAATAAACCCCCACGCCCCTCAATTCTGCTCGCAAATAAGCAATCTTTGGACAATAAAATGGATGAGATATTGGGAAGATTAAACTACCAAAAGGACATTTTAAAACTAACATCTTATGCTTCACAGAGTTGTGGCTGAATGACAACAATATCAACATACAGCTGGCTGGTCATACAATGTACTGGCAGGATAGCGTTTGGTAAGGCAAGGGGCGGCTGTCTATGTATTTTTGTAAACAACAGCCAGTACACGATATGTAAGAAAGTCCCGAGCCATTGCTCGCCTGAGGTAGAGTTTGTCATGATAAGCTGCAGACCACATAACCTACCGAAAGAGGTCTCATTTATATTCTTTATAGCTGTTTACATACCACCACAGGCAGAGACTGGCACCAAGATAGCATTGAATGAGCTGTATTCCACCAGAAGCAAACAAGAAAACGCTCACCCAGAGGCGAAGCTCCTAGTAGCCGGGGACTTCAATGCAGGGAAACTTAAATCACCTCTTTGGGATGGGGGACAGTATTTTCACGTCTGGATGAAAAGCGTGCCCAAAGTAAACTGCCTGCTACTCAGGCGCTGAAGCTAGGATATGCATATAATTGGTAGATTTGGATAGCAAACACTCTAAAGTTTCTAAAACTGTTAAAATAATGTCTGAGTATAACAACTTATTTGGCAGGCGAAACCCTGAGGACAAACCATCCAGGATTTTTTGGGGGGGACACTGTGTTTTCTATTTGTTTTCTATGGGAGACTAGATTTATGAGGCACCTGGTTGCAGTTCCTATGGCTTCCACTAGATGTCAACAGTCATGTTTTTCCTTTGAGAAATTAAGAAGTACAATGGTACTTTCTAAGTGTCAAGCCAAGTGGACTCTTTTGTTTGGTGCGCGCTATTGAACACAGTATATTCCATCTTAAATTTGATTGATTACTTACATTTTAGGATACCTAAAGTTGGATTAGGAAAGTTGTTTGAAATGTTTGGACCAGGTTTACAGGCAATTTATTAGCTAATTTTAGTCATGTTAGGTGAGTTGGAACCGGTGTATTTCTGAATCAAACACGCCAAATAAATTGATATTTTGGGGATATAAACAAGGAATTAATTGAACAAAATGACCATTTGTGATGTTTCTGGGACATATTGGAGTGCCAAAAGAAGAAGATCTTCAAAGGTAAGGCATGAATTATATCGTTATTTCTGACTTTTGTGTCGCACTTGCTTGGTTGAAATATGATTTGTGTTTGTATGATTGGGTGCTGCCCTCCAGATAATCGCATGGTTTTCTTTCGCCGTAAAGCCTTTTTGAAATCTGACACAGTGGCTGGATTAACAAGAAGTTAAGCTTTATTTTGGTGTATTGCACTTGTGATTTTATAAAAATTCAATATTTCTAATAATTGAATTTGAATTTCGCGCTAGCGGAACGTCTAGCCGTAGCAGGTTAAATCAGTTTTACCTAATTTCTATCAACATGTTAAACGTGCATGGGAAAATAACTCTTCACCACCTATACTCCACACACAGAGAAGCATATAAAGTTCTCCTCGCCCTACATTTGGCAAATCTGACCACAATTCTATCCTCCCAATTCCTGCTTACAAGCAAAAATTAAAGCAGGAAGCACCAGATCAATAAAAAGTGGTCAGATGAAGCAGATGATAAGCTACAGGACTGTTTTGCTAGCACAGACTGGAATTTGTTCCTTGATTCCTCCAATGGCATTGAGGAGTACACCACATCAGTCATTGGCTTCATCAATAAGTGCATCAATGACGTCGTTCCCACAGTGACCGTACGTACATACCCCAAACAGAAACCATGGATTACAGGCAACATCCGCACTGAGCTAAAGGCTAGAGCTGCCGATTTCAAGGAGTGGGACTCTAACCCAGAAGCTTATAAGAAATCCCGCTATGCCCTCCAATGAACCATCAGACAGGCAAAGCATCAATACAGGACTAAGATCGAATCGTACTACACCGGCTCTGACACTCGTCGGATGTGGCAGGGCCTTCAAACCAATACAGACTACAAAGGGAAGCACAGCCGAGAGCTGCCCAGTGACATGAGCCTACCAGACGAGCTAAATAACTTCTAAGCTCGCTTTGAGGCAAGCAACACTGAGGCATGCATGAGAGCATCAGCTGTTCCGGACGACTGTGTGATAATGCTCTCCGCAGCCGATGTAAGTAAGACCTTTAGACAGGTCAACATTCACAAGGCCGCAGGGCCAGACATATTACCAGGATGTGTACTCCGAGCATGCGCTGACCAACTGGCAAGTGTCTTCATTGACATTTTCAACCTCTCCCGGTCCGAGTCTGCAATACCAGCATGTTTTAAGCAGACCACCATAGTGCCTGTGTCCAAGAACACTAAGGTAACCTGCCTAAATGACTACCGACCCGTAGCACTCACGTCTGTAGCCATGAAGTGCTTCAAATAGCTGGTCACTCCACACTGCCCTTTCCCACCTGGAGAGAAGGAACACCTATGTGAGAATGCTATTCATTAACTACAGCTCAGTGTTCAATGCCATAGTGACCTCAAAGCTCACCAATAAGCTAAGGACCCTGGGACTAAACACCAACACTCTCCAACTGGATCCTGGACTTCCTGACCCCTTGATTCTTTGCACATTTTGCTGTTACTGCCTGAGATTTTGTGTCACTGGCCTATACAAATGTATAAAAAAACAGATGATCAAATTTACATAAGTATTCAGGATCTTTACTCAGTACTTTGTTGAAGCACCTTTGAAAGAGATTACAGCCTCAAGTCTTCTTGGGTATGACACTACAAGCTTGGCATACCTGTATTTGGGGAGTTTCTCCCATTTATTCCAACTCACCTACAGCAATTCTCCATAGATCTGCTGTTGATTACCCAGAATCCCATACCTTTATCACTGAGTGTATTAGACAATGTAAACACACTAATCCACCAGGAGGTGGCATAATACCCAACTTAATTACACCGTTACAATTGCAAAGGGTCTGAATAATTATGTAAATAAGGTATTTCTGTTTATTATTTTTAATACATTTACAAACATTTCTAAACTGTTTTTGCTTTGCCATTATGGGGTATTGTGTGTAGATTATTAGTTTAATCCATTGTAGAATAAGGCTGTAACGTAACAAAATGTGGAAAAAGGGAAGGGGTCTGAATACTTTACGAATGTACTGTATACAAATGTACAGTGGGTATATGGTTTATATATGCTGGATGTACAAATTTACAGTATCAGTATGAATATATCTAAATGCAGAGAGATTGACAGAGTGCAATGCAGTATAGTGCAGTTATTTTGTTTACAGAGATGGCTTGTGCAGCATAGAGTGCATAGTCCTTTAGTCTCTAAATTCTGGTGGAGGGAGGGTTTGTTCATGAGTGAACTGAACCGCCTGCCAGAAGGGAGTTTTTGGAAGAGGGGGTAACTGTGGTGGGAGGGGTCGGTGGTGTTCTTTGCTGCATGCTTCCTTGCCCTGGAGTCGTGCAGGTCCTCGATGGATGTGGCAGCCCATGACCTTCTCTGCAGACTGGGCAATGCGTTGCAGTAAGCTCTTGCAGCGGGCAGACACAGACCCAACCAGACGTTGATGGAGGAGGTGCGGATGGACTCAACAATTCATGCATAAAACCAGATTGTAATTGACTGGGAGATTGTGTTTTTTTCAGCTGCCGTGAGTAGTACATCCGCTGGTGTGCCTTCTTGGTGACCACTGTGATGTTGTCCCCCCACTTGAGGGAGATGATGGTACCTAGTCATTTACATTTCAGCCATGCTAACAGCTTAGCTATCAAGCTTGAGGGGAGAGATGGTGGGAGGGGCGTTCTCTGAAGTCAACTATCATTTCCACAGCTTTGTATGTGTCTGCTTTCAGGTTTTTGCAACTGCACAAGGCCACTAGCCGGTCATCTTCTCCACTGTACGTAGACTCATCGCCGTCGATGATGATGCCGACCAGAGTTGTGTCATTTGAAACTTTAGTAGTTTGACAGATGCATTGTTGGAGGTGCAGTCATTGGTGTAGAGTGAGTAGAGGTGAGAGCACGCATCCTTGCGGTGCTCCTGTCTACAAACAATATCCTTCCATATGGCTTCGAGTTATCGAGGTGTTTGAGGATGTAGTGTAGGCCCATGTTGACAACGTAGTCCACAGACCTGTTTCTTAAAGCTCTGTGATTACCAGGGGTGGGGGAAGGGGAGCGCAGCATGAGACAGGCTGTGGGGAAGGAGGGGGCCAGGGGGTCCCTGGAATGGCAGAAGAGTGGAGGAGTGGCAAGGAGGGGAAGGTGGAGGGTGGTATTGCCCTGGTGATTGAGGGTCGTTTGTGAGCCAAATCTGCAGTAGAACTGGTTTAGTTTATTCGGCAGTGAGGGGTTGTCTGCTGTCGGGGGAGCTTTAGGTTTGACGGTGGTAATTTGTTTCAGTCCTTTCCAGACAGATGAGAAGTTGTTGCTGGAGAGCTGTTGTTCTGGCCTGTCTTTGTACTAATGTTTTCTGTACCTTAATTCCTGAGTTTCTTGGCCTCTCTATAGAGGATCTTAGTCTTGCTTCTGTAGGCTTCCTCTTTGGCTCTGCAGAGAGCCCTAAGCTCACCAGTGAACCATGGCTTGTCATTGCTGTGTGATGGAATATCCGATGGTATGCAGTTCTCCTCACATACACTGATGTAGGACGTAACCCGGTCTGTGTATGTTGTCATTGAATATGTTCCCATCTGTGGTGTCTAGGCTTTTCCTTTAACTCCAATGGTCTCACCAGTCCATTTCCACACCGTATGTTTGACATAATTCGTGGTTTTTAGTTTCTGTCTGTAAGACAGATCGATCGCCTTCAACTTGAAAGCTGCATCATATGCATTTCTCCGTGTCTTTGCCATGATGAGGGTGACAAAATGACTACCGTAATCAGAATGATGGGAAGTTTGAGCTCGATTTCACGTCACATTATGTGACGGTGCTCAGTTCTTTGGCGGCATGAATCTTGTGAAAGCGGGAAAAATCCATAAATTAGCTGCGTCATTGTATAAACCGCGAGGTTCAAAGCGTGGGGAAAAAAGTAGCGGCTTATAGTCCAGCAATTACGGTAGTTACAAATTAAAATTTGATTAAATGAGTTGACTCTTCACATGGGATGATTTCACTAAACAAATAAAAGAAAAGGAATATTGAATGATCCCCAATGATCCATCACATCTCCCAAAAACGTTTTCAACATACATGTGTAAAAGCTTTGGCTGTCTTCCTCTCAGGCTTCCATGTCTTCTCCCTGGACCTCCTCAATGTCACACTCTTGAACATCAGACTCTGAGGCCTCATCTTCACTGTCACTTTCTAACCTTGTTGAGGATGGCTAGTTGTCAGGTTCAAAAAGCCTCAAATTTACCCGGATGGCCAACAATTACACATCTGAATGAAGGGTCAAAAGGTTAAAAGAGGTTGCAAGTTCTTCAATGCTTGTCGAAACAATAAAAGACGACCACCGTGCCCCCAAGGAAATCAAATTAGCATAATAATAACATCACAAAAATCTGTCAGTTTAACCTCTCTGGTACAAGTGGGACGCTAGCGTCCCAACTCGACAACAGCCAATGAAATTGCAGGGTGCCAAATTCAAAACAACAGAAATCCCGTAATTAAAATTCCTCAAACACACAAGTATTATCCACCATTTTGAAGATAAAGTTCTTGTAAATCCAACCACAGTGTCCGATTTCAAAAGGCTTTATTGCGAAAGCACACCATGCGATTATGTTAGGTCAGCACGTAGTCACAAAAACCATACAGCCATTTTTCCAGCCAAAGAGAAGAGTCACAAAAAGCAGAAATAGAGATACAATTAATCACTAACCTTTGATCTTCATCAGATGGCACTCATAGGACTTCATGTTACACAATACATGTATGTTTTGTTTGATAAAGTTCATATTTATATCCAAAAATCTCAGGTTACATTGTTACGTTATGGTCAGAAATGCATTGGCTCAAACAAACATATGGTGAAAGTGCAGAAATACTCATCATAAACATTGATAAACGATACAAGTGTTAAATATACGAATAAAGATAAACTTCTCCTTAATGCAACCGCTGTGTCAGATTTCATAAAGGCTTTACGGCGAAAGCACACTTTGCGATTATGTTAGGTCTGCACCTAGCCACAGGAACCCATACATCCATTTTCCTGCCAAGGAGAGTGTCACAAAAGTCAGAAATAGCATTAAAATTAATCACTTACCTTTGATGATCTTCATCTGGTGGCATTCCCAGGTCTCCATGTTAGACAATAAATGTTTTAAATGTTACATTGTTTTGTTCGACAATGTCCCTCTTTATGACCAAATACCTCCTTTTTGTTTGCGTGTTTTGTCCAGTAATCCGAATGCTTAAGGTGCGTGCACTATGTCCAGACAAAAAGTTTTTTTTAAAGTACAATAAAAGTTAGTAGAAACATGCCAAACAATGTTTAAAATCAATCCTCCGGTTGTTTTTGTCATTAATAATAAATAATATTTCAACCGGACAACAGCTTCATCAATAGGAAAGGAGAAACGCGTTCCCGATCATGCGCATGGCTGATGAATGGAGATCTCCACTGGCCACTGACTGAAAGTGCTGTATCTCCCTCATTTTTCAGAGTAAAGCCTGAAACAATGCCTAAAGACTGGCCACATGTAGAGGAAGCCATAGAGACCGTGAACTGGGTCGTAAGTCTTTGTATGGTGGATAGGCTTTCAATGGAAAAACAGACATTGAAAATTATAGTACTTCCTGGTTGGATTTTCCTCAGGTTTTTTCCTGCCATATCAGTTCTGTTATACTCACAGACATTATTTTAACCGTTTTGGAGACTTTAGTGTTTTCTATCCAAATCTACTAATTATATGCATATCCCATCTTCTGGGCCTGAGTAGCAATTTTCATCCAAAATTGCGAATGCTGCCCCCTACCCTAGTGAAATTAAACTAGAGATGTGGTTTTTGCATTTGTTGCGTCTCAATCCACCACATCATCCGATGTCGCACTGTCACATCTGCGGCGAAAGGTGATAGAGAGCGCAAGAGATGTTTGTCAGACCATGAAACATCCCAAAAAATTGGTCTTCTCACAAAATCGTCTGTAGCATCCAAAAGGTTGGCCTATTAACTATTAACGACCTCTGTGGAAAGATGAGACTCTCACAAACACAATGGTGTTCTCCATTTTTGCTCTACAACCCCAACAAGTGTCTTGGGACTCTAAAATCATCCGATCTGCCAACATCTGTCTGTAGCGTTCTGAAAAAGTTTGGGATTCACACTAATGTGACCCCTCTGTGGGAAGGTGAGACTCTAACAAAACATACATGTCGGTTGTTTTGCTCTATTAATGGAAGTATATATGGAGATTGTTAATGGCCCAAAAATGAACCCTTGTGTAGTCTTAACATTCTTTATGCTCCCCATGTCTTAAGGGTAAAACATCACCCGCCTTCACTAAACCCCTAAAATAAAGCAGCTTAATTGAATTTTAATCCCCAAATCTATTTTTCACGAAGAAACAACGTGTCATTCATACAAGTGCATTTCCTAGCTACTCCAGGAACACCCTCCTCTTGTTCCACTTATCAGGTATCCAGGTAGGGTTGATCTTGTTCCATATCACAAAGGCATTGTATGAGGACACATCAAGGATGTTATGGAACATGACTAGCGGGCTTTCATCCTCCTGTAAGTTCCAATCATCTTGTCCAGGTTGTCCATGCCTCCTTAGTTGTGGTTGTAGTTCAGGATGATAACTGGCTTCCTGTCCTCATGGTCACTGATCTCAGCCATTTTGTGCAGTGTGCTCAGGAGGACCACATTCTTGAGTTCTGTCATGCTATCCAGGTCTGTGCCCAAACAGTTCGAGCTTCTATTTTTAAAAATCCACCCTTCCAGAAATAAGTCTCTAACTGTTGCCCTCAGTCCCCAGCTGTGCCCTGGACACCATACGTGATATAATTGCCCTCCATTTATCTTCAGAGTTTGCACTGTTAGGTGACCTAACTGGGATATGGTAGGCCGACCTACCATCTAAGTTAGATGCCCTCAATCACACACAAATTATCATGGAACCTACCAGGTACAACCCTAAATCCGTAAACACAGGCACCCTCATAGATGTCATCCTGACCAGCCTGCCCTCTAAATACACTTCTGCTGTCTTCAACCAGGATCTCAGCGATCACTGCCTCATTGCCTGCATCCGTAATGGGTCCGCGGTCAAACAACCACCCCTCATCACTCTCAAACGCTCCCTAAAACACTTCAGCGAGCAGGTCTTTCTAATTGACCTGGCCCGGGTATCCTAGAAGGATATTGACCTCATTCCGTCAGTAGAGGATGCCTGGTTATTCTTTAAAAGTGCTTTTCTCACCATCTTAAATAAGCATGCCCCAATCAAAAAATGTAGAACTAACAAAAGATATAGCCCTTGGTTCACTCCAGACCTGACTACCCTTGACCAGCACAAAAACATCTTGTGGCGTACTGAATTAGCATCGAATAGCCCCCGCGATATGCAACTTTTCAGGGAAGTTAGGAACCAATATACACAGGCAGTTAGGAAAGCAAAGGCTAGCTTTTTCAAACAGAAATTTGCATCCTGTCGCACAAACTCCCAAAAGATCTGGGACACTGTAAATTCCATGGAGAATAAGAGCACCTCCTCCCAGCTGCTCACTGCACTGAGACTAGGAAACACTGTCACCACCGATAAATCTACGATAATTGAGAATTTCAAGAAGCATTTTTCTACGGTTGGCCATGCTTTCCACCTGGCTATCACTACCCCGTCCAACACCTCTGCACCCCCCACAGCAACTTGACCAAGCCTCCCCATTTCTGCTTCCCCCAAATCCAGATAGCTGATGTTCTGAAAGAGCTGCAAAAACGGGACCCTTACAAATCAGCTGGGCTAGACAATCTGGAACCTCTCTTTCTAAAATTATCCGCCGCAATTGTTGCAACCCCTATTGCTAGCCTGTTCAACCTCTCTTTCGTATCGTCTATATCCGTAAAGATTGGAAAGCTGCCGCGGTCATCCCCCTCTTCAAAGGGGGTGATACTCCAGACCCAAACTGTTGCAGACCTATATCTATCCTACCCTGCCTTTCTAAAGTCTTCTAAAGCCAAGTTAACAAACAGATAACCGACCATTTCGAATCCCACCGTACCTTCTCCGCTATGCTATCTGGTTTCCAAGCTGGTCATGGGTGCACCTCAGCCATGCTCAAGGTCCTAAATGATATCATAACCACCATCGATAAGAGACAATATTGTGCAGCCGTATTCATTGACAAGGCCAAGGCTTTTGACTCTGTCAATCACCGCATTCTTATTGGCAGACTCAACAGCCTTGGTTTTTCAAATGACTGCCTCACCTGGTTCATCAACTACTTCTCAGATAGAGTTCAGTGTGCCTCAGGGTTCAGTTCTCGGGCCGACTCTCTTCTCAGTATACATCAATGATGTCGTATACATCAATGATGTCGCTCTTGCTGCTGGTGATTTTCTGATCAACCTCTGCGCAGACGACACCATTCTGTATACTTCTGGCCCTTCTTTGGACACTGTGTTAACAAACCTTCAGACGAGCTTCAATGCCATACAACACTCCTTTCGTGGCCTCCAACTGCTTTTAAATGCAAGCAGAACTAAATGCATGCTCTTCAACCGATCGCTGCCCGCACCCGCCCGCCCTTCTAGCATCACTACTCTGGATGGTTCTGACTTAGAATATGTGGACAATTACAAATACCTAGGTGTCTGGTTCGACTGTAAACTTTCCTTCCAGACTCATATTAAGCGTCGCCAATCCAAAATTAAATCTAGAATTGGCTTCCTATTTCGCAAACAGAGCATCCTTTACTCATGCTGCCAAACACCCTCGTAAAACTGACTATCCTACAGATCCTTGACTTCGGCGATGTCATTTACAAAATAGCCTCCAACACTCTACTCAGCAAACTGGATGCAGTCTATCACAGTGCCATCCGTTTTGTCACCAAAGCCCCATATACTACCCATCACTGCAACCTGTATGCTCTTGTTGGCTAGCCCTCCCTTCATATTTGTCGCCAAACCCACTGGCTTCAGGTCATCTATAATTCTTTGCTAGGTAAAGCCCCGCCTTATCTCAGCTCACTTGTCACCATAGCAACACCCACCCATAGCATGGAACAAATTGCAAAAATCACTGAAGCTGGAGACTTATATCTCCTTCACTAACTTTAAGCATCAGCTGTCAGAGCAGCTTACCAATCATTACACCTGTACATAGCCCATCTCTAGCCAACCCAACTACCTCATCCTCATATTGTTATTTATTTTTTTGCTCCTTTGCACCCCAGGATCTCTACTTGCACATTCATCTTCTGCACATCTATCACTCCAGTGTTTAGTTGCTAAATTGTAGTTATTTCGCCACTATGGCCTATTTATTGCCTTTACTTCCCTAATCTTACTACATTTGCACACTCTGTATATCGTTTTTTCTGTTGTTATTGACTGCACATTTGTTTATCCCATGTGTAACTCTGTGTTGTTTGTGTCGCACTGCTTTGCTCTATCTTGGCCAGGTCGCAGTTGTAAATGAGAACTTGTTCTTAACTGGCCTACCTGGTTAAATAAAGGTTAAATAAATAATAAATAAAAAATTACCATCAGAAATTAGTACCACTTCTCCCAGAACTCTTTTATGGCCGCCAGTTTGTCTCTCACACAGTTATCAAATCGTAGCATTCTTGAGAAAGTGTGAAAAACTTTCAGTGTCATGGTGACACAGAAAATCACCCTTCCACTCTCTGCATCCCAGAGACTTCATGTAGTCTCACCTCGGGATCTATACACACCTGCTGAGATTAGCAGCCCTATGTAAGTATGCAAGTCCATCTCATCCAGCCTTTTCCAGTTGTCCATATTTACAGAAACCCTCCAAACTTGTCATTTCCAGGATGATTTTTTGAATGGGTGTTGTGATGAACGTGTAGACACGATGTCCTGGGCAACTGCATGTTTTGTGGGCCCTGGGGTCATCCTTATGACATTTTGTGAGAACACATTCTCATTTACAGCAATGACCTGGGAAATAGTTACAGGGGAGAGGAATAGCTAATTGGAAGATGGGGATAATTAGGTGGCGTGAGGGACAGCTTGGGAATTTAGCCAGGACACCAGGGTTAACACCCCTACTCTTACAATAAGTGCCATGGGCCCTTTAGTGACCACAGAGAGTCAGGACACCTGTTTATTAACATCCCATCTGAAAGACTGCACCATACACAAGTCAGTCGCCTGGGATATATATTATTTTTCTTTAGACCTGAGGAAATAGCGCCTCCTATTGGCCCTCCAACACCACTTCCAGCAGCATCTGGTCTCCCATCTAGGGAACAACCAGGACTAACCCTGCTTAGCTTCAGAAGCAAGCCAGCAGTGGGATGCAGGGTGGTATGCTGCTGGCATACAGTAACAAGCACCATGTTATTTTGCTGTTCTTTGACAAAAATGTCTCTCTTTCAGCTTGGGGGATTTCTTCTTCATCTGAAGATGATGCATCATGCTCTGGGTTGTATACTTCCCCACCATCTTCTTCAGATACCTCCCTTCTCTTCTAAATCGTTCTCTTGTTCCTCCTGGACATCTGAAAAAAATCAGATCTACGACCTGTTGAGCACTGAAACGTGCACACATGGCTTCAGCAAAAGAGAGAACTGGGGGGACTGTCTTCTGCAGCATCTGACTGCATTTCCCATTAGGAAACAATGCTTTGAATTTTTTTATATTTTGTCTGAAATTGTGTTTACTTTGTCTGTGAACTTGAGTCACATGTCTGGGGTCGTGGAGGAAAGATTCTGCACATGCACAAGAAAGTTTCAGTTTTGTCTGAGTTCAATCAGTAGCACACATAATCTTCATTTCTCATTGTGTGTGTGTGTGTGTGTGTGTGTGTGTGTCTTTGTTGTTTTTGCGGTGTGTAAATTATTTTATAACTGCCGGGTCAAAAATGACCCGAAGACAATCTTTGTAACCTGGTGGTGTACAGCTTTCAAACATAGTGGCGGGTCATTTTTGACCTTTTAAGACAACGCAAAGGGTTAAATAAATGTAACAAAAAAAAATCATTAGGTAATTGTATGGTCCTGGGGCCAAGTGTTTACAGTATATTGTGTAGGCCTCCCTGTTTGAGCTCCTGTTGGATAGATTCGATTTGGTTTCTCAATGGGAGGTTTGCACTGTCTTGCCCTCTACCTTTGTCCGTTCAGATTGGACAGGTTAAGCCCGATTACAGAGGACCTATTTGGTAAATCTGCTTGTATATTTTGTGTGATATGACGCTTTTTTTTTGGGTCACCAAGACCTGTAGATAAGTCTACACTCCGAGCCCGTCAACCTGCCTTGCCGTCTGCTGATTTCATGCCCTTACGACTGCTACAAGGTCCCTATTTTGCAATTACATAGGCTAATCGAAATCTGTTGTACACAAAATAATGAAAAGGTCTGTCGGTAGCCTCAATAAATAGACAAAGATTTGTAGTTGAACAAGGCACTGCATGTATCATTTTTTATTTTCTTTTACTGTGCTTGAGTTTTGACTTGCACAACTTGGACTTGACTCGAGTCTTGACCCGTTCTACTTGGGACTCAACTTGAGAATCGGCCCTTATGAATTGGGACTTGCTTGTGACTCAAATAATAGTGACTTGATCCCATCTCTGGCATATTCCAGCCCTAACGCCAGGTTTGGCAATTTACCTGTCTTATATCTGCTCGCTTGCGCTGAGGGAGGTGTGGCAATATTGAGCTGTGTTCTTAAAAACAAGTGCAAAAGTGACACTTTCATGCCGCACGAATGGGAAGTTTTAAAACCCACAAAATTAAAGTTAAAGTTCACACAAATGACATGTAGGTTTCCTTGCCCTTAAGCAGTCTATGAACTATGGAATTGTCATTTTGTAATTTGGGTGAACTATCGCTTAAAGGGCCAATCAGCAGTTAATATGTACTCATTAATTCTTAAAGGGCCAATCAGCAGTTAATATGTACTCATTGGTTCTTAAAGGGGCAATCAGCAGTTAATATGTACTCATTGATTCTTAAAGGGCCAATCAGCAGTTAATATGTACTCATTGATTCTTAAAGGGCCAATCAGCAGTTAATATGTACTCATTGATTCTTAAAGGGGCAATCAGCAGTTAATATGTACTCATTGATTCTTAAAGGGGCAATCAGCAGTTAATATGTACTCATTGATTATTGAAGAATTTAACTTAACTTATAAATGCCTCATGAGGTTAGTTCAACTGTCTTATCCCATCAGAACCCAAAATATAATTCCAATGTTTGTGAACAGATAAAATGTAAACAAATGTTGATATCATGGATGCTCAGTCCCTGCATATGTCTCCAGGCCCTCAGCTTTTTACTGAACCGGTCCCTTTGTTATTGTTTCTACTGTCTATCAAATGATGCTTTCTATATGGATGCGAAATTCTAAGTATTCAGAGAATTGTTTGCTCAATTATTGTGTATTGCTTTAAAATTATACAACATATGCCAGTTAGCAGATGCTTTATCTAAAACGATTTAGTCATTTTTCTTTTTACACAAGGGTGGTCCCAGGAATCGAATCCACTATACTGCCATGCTCTACCAACTGAGCTACAAAGGAATACAACATCTTGTATTGCTTACTTTTATTTATAAATAAACTACTTAACACAAAAACAACACAACCACCACACCTGACACACACCACAACATGCCTCCACTTGTCCATGAACACACAAAAACACACTGTTGCCTCTCTTCTCAATACACATGTACACTGACTGTACAAAACATTAGGACCACCTTCCTAATATTGAGTTGCACCCCCCTTTTCCCTCAGAACAGCTTCAATTCACCGGGGCGTGGAGTCTACAAGGTTTCGAAAGCGTTCCACAGTGATGCTGGTCCATGTTGACTCCAATGCTTCCCACAATTGTTTCAATACTATTGTGGCTGGCACCTACTTCCATACTCCGTTCAATGGTACGCATACACAATCCTACTTCTTTAACCCATCTCCTCCCCCTTCAGCTACACTGATTGAAGTGGTTTTAACAGGTGACATCAATAAGTCATCAGAGCTTTCACCTGGTCAGTCTATGTCATGGAAAGAGCAGGTGTTCCTAATGTTTTGTACACACAGTGTAGCTCAGTTGGTAGAGCATGGCGCTTGTAACGCCAGGGTAGTGGGTTCGATTCCCGGGACCACCCATACGTAGAATGTATGCACACATGACTGTAAGTCGCTTTGGATAAAAGCGTCTGCTAAATGGCATATATTATTATATATTATAACCTGATTATTGATCTGTTGGGAAACTGTCACACTCCTCAAGATGGTCAATGTAAGGTTTCCAGATTATATCAAACATAATTTGTTTCGCTTCATTTGATAAAACACAGAATGTATTGGAACGTAACTATGTAGTTCAGCCCTCCAGTTTGTTATTGACGGTGAGTACAATGCTTTCCAATTGATAGCTATACATTATTTCGCAGCAATTAGACCTAAGTTACAAAACGCTGATATTGGTCACCATTAGTTACCATTTCATAACAGACGTAATCGTGGAGATGGATGGATACAAATTCCTAGACACCATATGGTGCCATATAAAAATGGTGTCAGTTTGTCACAGGACCACAGCATATGAAAATGGTGTCAGTTTGTCACAGGACCACAGCATATGAAAATTGTGTCAGTTTGTCACAGGACCACACCATATGGTGCCATATGAAAATGGTGTCAGTTTGTCACAGGACCACAGCATATGTAATAGAGTTCCTTTTAGATTTTTTTGCATCTCCAACAGAGATGTGACATTTCTGGGTGCCACTGCATGCGTTCTGGTAGGATTGTAGTAAATCCTATGGATTATCTTGAATTGCAATAATTTATCTCTTAAGGTTTTACGATCAAATATGAAAATGTTCACATATCTGTGACCAATAGGTCTCTGTGGCTGAGCCGTTGTTGCTCCTAGACGTTTCCACTTCACAATACCAGCACTTACAGTTGACCAGCTCTAAGCAGGGCAGAAATTTGACAAACTGACTTGTTGGAATGGTGGCTAGGACGGTGCCACGTTGAATGTCACTGAGCTCTTCAGTAAGGCGATTCTACTGCCAATGTTTGTCTATGGAGATTACATGGCTGTGTGCTCGATTTCATACACCTGTCAGCAACGGGTGTGACTGACGCAGCCGAATCCACTACTTTTGTGTTTATAGTGTATGTTCCCAATTATTTAATGGGTATGCTATTACTCCATTAGTCAACACTTTTTTTGGGTGTCAATTCTTGTCTTTTACTCGACTGACGCAAACAAAAATACTGCTACAATGAGAGAGCACTACAGACTGAGATACTGGCTGAGACACTGACAGAAAGATTAATGATGCCAATATAATATGCTCACACTGTTATAATTCAGAGGCAGCTCTTTGGAAAGCTGAGTGTGGAATTTGTCTTGGCAGACTTGTCTCTCTCTCTCGCCTGCGTGTGCATGTCTGTCTAAGTTACAGCAGTGATAAGTGAGCGTGGTAGTTATCATTAGCTGGTCATAGTGTGTCTCTGCTCTCTAGTACGTGGGTGTTAAATGACAACCACAGACCACGTGTAACAATGCCAACCCAGGACCTCCATATCCCGCTTCTTCACCTGCGGGATCATCTGAGACCAGCCACCCGGACAACTGATTAAACTGTGGGTTTGCACAACTGAAGAATTTCTGCATTTAACTGTCAGAAACCGTCTCAGGGAAACTCATCTGCGTGCTCGTCGTCTTCACCAGGGTCTTAACCTAAATGCAGTTCTGTATTACATTTACATTTACATTTAAGTCATTTAGCAGACGCTCTTATCCAGAGCGACTTACAAATTGGTGCATACACCTTATGACAACCAGTGGAACAGCCACTTGCATCTAAATCTTGTTGGGGGGAGAAGGGGGTGAGAAGGATTACTTACTTACCCTATCCTAGGTATTCCTTGAAGAGGTGGGGTTTCAGGTGTCTCCGGAAGGTGGTGATTGACTCCGCTGTATCGTACCGATTTCAGTGGGCAAATGCTCACCTTTTGATGGCCATTGGCACACTGGAGTGAATCCCTGTTTCAACTGTACCAGGCAGATAGCAGGAATTATGGCGTCATGTGGGCGAGTGGTTTGCTGATGGCAACGTTGTGAATAGAGTGCTCCATATGGCGGTGGGGTTATGGTAAGGGCAGGCATAAGCTACGGACAATGAACACAATTGCATTTTATTGATGGCAATTTGAATGCACAGAGATACGTGACGAGATACTGAGGCCCATTTCTTGCCATTCATCACCTCATGTTTCAGCATGATAATGCACGGCCCCATGTCTCAAGGATCAGTACACAATTCCTGGAAGCTGAAAATGTCTGCATGTCTCAGTTCCGGCCTGCATACTCTCCAGACATGTCACCCATTGAGCATGTTTGGGATGCTCTGGATCGACAGGGTCTTCCAGTTCCAGCCAATATCCAGTAACTTTGCACAGCCATTGAAGAGGAGTGGGACATCATTCCACAGGCCACAATCCACATCCTGATCAACTCAATGCGAAGGAGATCCACATCCTGATCAACTCAATGCGAAGGAGATCCACATCCTGATCAACTCAATGCGAAGGAGATGTGTCGCGCTGCATGAGGCAGAAGGTGGTCACACCAGATCCTGACTCATATTCTGATCCATACCTTTGTTAAGGTATCTGTTTCAATTGACTCATGTCCTTATATTAACTGTAGCTCAGTAAAGTCTTTTACATTTTCGCATGTTACGTTTTTATATTTTTGTTCAGTTCAATATAGAGAATAGGGTGGCTTTTGAGACAGAGCCAGACGTGTGTGTGTGTGTGTGTGTGTGTGTGTGTGTCAACCCTAGCCAGACCTCTGCAGCCTCAAAGAAGTGAAATGTCAAACTAAATGTCAGGCAGTACACAGAAAATGTCAACCTCCATTTAGTGGCAGAGTGTGTTTGTGTGTGTCACCCTTCATTTAGTGGCAGAGTGTGTTTGTGTGTGTCACCCTTCATTTAGTGGCAGAGTGTGTTTGTGTGTGTCACCCTTCATTTAGTGGCAGAGTGTGTTTGTGTGTGTCACCCTCCATTTAGTGGCAGAGTGTTTGTGTGTGTCACCCTCCATTTAGTGGCAGAGTGTGTTTGTGTGTGTCACCCTCCATTTAGTGGCAGAGTGTGTTTGTGTGTGTCACCCTCCATTTAGTGGCAGAGTGTGTTTGTGTGTGTCACCTCCATTTAGTGGCAGAGTGTTTGTGTGTCTCACCCTCCATTTAGTGGCAGAGTGTGTTTGTGTGTGTCACCCTCCATTTAGTGGCAGAGTGTGTTTGTGTGTGTCACCCTCCATTTAGTCGCAGAGTGTGTTTGTGTGTGTCACCCTTCATTTAGTGGCAGAGTGTGTTTGTGTGTCACCCTCCATTTAGTGGCAGAGTGTGTTTGTGTGTGTCACCCTTCATTTAGTGGCAGAGTGTGTTTGTGTGTGTCACCCTCCATTTAGTGGCAGAGTGTGTTTGTGTGTGTCACCCTCCATTTAGTGGCAGAGTGTGTTTGTGTGTGTCACCCTCCATTTAGTGGCAGAGTGTGTTTGTGTGTCACCCTCCATTTAGTGGCAGAGTGTGTTTGTGTGTCACCCTCCATTTAGTGGCAGAGTGTGTTTGTGTGTCACCCTCCATTTAGTGGCAGAGTGTGTTTGTGTGTGTCACCCTCCATTTAGTGGCAGAGTGTGTTTGTGTGTGTCACCCTCCATTTAGTTAATAAATACACAGCAATTGGCCAGTGTTGGCCAGTGTTACCTAGTGTTGATTTTTCAATGTAACATGTATAGTGTTGATTCATGTGTTAAATTAACACTGTAAGTTTTACATTAACTCTCATTGGTGTAAAATAATCCCCATTGTTGGCGTTAGTAACCAGTGTTAAACCAATACCAAGCCCATCGTTGGCATATTTCTAAGCATGCTCTATTGCAGGTAGATTTTTATAATTGTTTGTTTAATATACATTTTTTTGCATGTACATTGCTTGATTAATGGGGCGTCAGGGTAGCCTAGTGGTTAGAGTGTAGAGGTGGCAGGTAGCCTAGTGGTTAGAGCGTTGGACTAGTAACCGGAAGTTTGCAAGTCACATATTTCAGTCTTCCTAACCTGAATTCAGGTTGTGGATGAATAAAAATGAAAATGTTGGATATCTCCACACTGGCTGGATTCAAATAGGAATTTCACATCACTTTGCCAACCAGCATAATGTGACTGACAGGCCTGATGTGGCCTGTAAACCATGAGTGTCAGGCCACTGTATTAGGGTAAAAATAGTCCCTCAAAATAAAGTCAAATAATTTAATTTGAATTTAGTTATGATCTCACTTGGGGAAAGCCACAGGACTGTATATTGATAAATGCAACAACCATGTCTCTGTCACTAGCAAATGCTGTCATGGGAGGTAACTCCACAAGGAACTCTTGGAAATATGGAAATAAGGCTTTACTCTGAGCAGTGTTTTATTTATCACTGAAAAGTGTGGACCCATATAGACACTGGACCAGTGTTAAATATTTTACTCTCAGTGCAGATATAACACTGAAAGATTTGCTGAGTAAGTGGATTATTCCCTAAACAACCACATACCTTAGAATGCTAATAATGCTGTAAACACACACACACACACACACACACACACACACACACACAGGAAACACACACTGCAGAACACACATATGCATTACACACATATGCATTACACACACAGACTCAGGGCACATTTCCATATGCTGCAAGGCACATACTGTACACTGTCAGGCACACAAATACCCTGCAGGGCACGCTCACACACACGCACACACACACACACACACACACACACAGAATGGTTATATGCATTTTGGGGCGGCAGGTAGCCTAGTGGTTAGAGCGTTGGTTGCTGGATCCAATCCCTGAGCTGACAGGGTAAAAATCTGTCGTCCTGCCCCTGAACAAGGCAGTTAACCCACTGTACCCCGGTAGGCAGTCATTATAATTACGAATTTGTTCTGAACTGACTTGCCTGGCTAATTTTTTTATATGTAAACACAGGAGAATACCAATTATAAGGATTACCACTGTAATCCTTCTGCTTTCGCTCTCTCACACACTCTGCCCTCTCTAACTTTATTCCCCCCTCTCTCTCTACCTAACTTTCTAAATCCCCTTTGTCTATAATTCCATCCCTCTTCATACTGTCAATCACCTTTTAAACTCCCTTCCATCCCTCCCACTATCCCTCTACCGCCTTCCATCTCTCCCACTACCCCTCTACCCCCTTCCATCCCTCCTACTATCCCTCTACCCCCTTCCATCCCTCCCACTATCCCTCTACCCCCTTCCATCCCTCCTACTATCCCTCTACCCCCTTCCATCCCTCCTACTATCTCTCTACCCCCTTCCATCCCTCCCACTACCCCTACCCCTTCCATCCCTCCTACTATCCCTCTACCCCCTTCCATCCCTCCCACTATCCCTCTACCCCCTTCCATCCCTCCCACTATCCCTCTACCCCCTTCCATCCCTCCCACTATCCCTCTACCCCTTCCATCCCTCCCACTATCCCTCTACCCCCTTCCATCCCTCCTACTATCCCTCTACCCCCTTCCATCCCTCCCACTATCCCTCTACCCCCTTCTATCCCTCTACCCCCTTCCATCCCTCCCACTATCCCTCTACCCCCTTCCATCCCTCCCACTATCCCTCTACCCCCTTCCATCCCTCCCACTATCCCTCTACCCCTTCCATCCCTCCTACTATCCCTCTACCCCTTCCATCCCTCCTACTATCCCTCTACCCCCTTCCATCCCTCCCACTATCCCTCTACCCCCTTCTATCCCTCTACCCACTACCCCTCTACCCCCTTCCATCCCTCCCACTACCCCTCTACCCCCTTCCATCCCTCCCACTACCCCTCTACCCCCTTCCATCCCTCCCACTAGCCCTCTACCCCCTTCCATCCCTCCCACTATCCCTCTACCCCCTTCTATCCCTCTACCCCCTTCCATCCCTCCCACTATCCCTCTACCCCCTTCCATCCCTCCCACTATCCCTCTACCCCCCCTTCCATCCCTCCTACTATCCCTCTACCCCCTTCCATCCCTCCTACTATCCCTCTACCCCCTTCCATCCCTCCTACTATCCCTCTACCCCCTTCCATCCCTCCCACTATCCCTCTACCCCCTTCTATCCCTCTACCCCCTTCCATCCCTCCCACTACCCCTCTACCCCCTTCCATCCCTCCCACTATCCCTCTACCCCCTTCCATCCCTCCCACTACCCTCTACCCCCTTCCATCCCTCCCACTAGCCCTCTACCCCCTTCCATCCCTCCCACTATCCCTCTACCCCCTTCCATCCCTCCCACTACCCCTCTACCCCCTTCCATCCCTCCCACTACCCTCTACCCCCTTCCATCCCTCCCACTACCCCTCTACCCCCTTCCATCCCTCCCACTACCCCTCTACCCCCTTCCATCCCTCCCACTATCCCTCTACCCCCTTCCATCCCTCCCACTATCCCTCTACCCCCTTCCATCCCTCCCACTATCCCTCTACCCCCTTCCATCCCTCCCACTATCCCTCTACCCCCTTCCATCCCTCCCACTATCCCTCTACCCCCTTCCATCCCTCCCACTATCCCTCTACCCCCTTCCATCCTCCCCACTATCCCTCTAACCCCTTCCATCCCTCCCACTATCCCTCTACCCCCTTCCATCCCTCCCACTATCCCTCTACCCCCTTCCATCCCTCCCACTACCCCCTTCCATCCCTCCCTCTACCCCCTTCCATCCCTCCCTCTACCCCCTTCCATCCCTCCCTCTACCCCCTTCCATCCCTCCCTCTACCCCCTTCCATCCCTCCCTCTACCCCCTTCCATCCCTCCCACTACCCCCTTCCATCCCTCCCTCTACCCCCTTCCATCCCTCCCTCTACCCCCTTCCATCCCTCCCACTATCCCCTTCCATCCCTCCTTCCATCCCTCCCACTACCCCTCTACCCCCTTCCATCCCTCCCACTATCCCTCTACCCCCTTCCATCCCTCCCACTATCCCTCTACCCCCTTCCATCCCTCCCACTATCCCTCTACCCCCTTCCATCCCTCCCACTATCCCTCTACCCCCTTCCATCCCTCCCACTATCCCTCTACCCCCTTCCATCCCTCCCACTATCCCTCTACCCCCTTCCATCCCTCCCACTATCCCTCTACCCCCTTCCATCCCTCCCACTATCCCTCTACCCCCTTCCATCCCTCCCACTACCCCCTTCCATCCCTCCCTCTACCCCCTTCCATCCCTCCCTCTACCCCCTTCCATCCCTCCCACTACCCCCTTCCATCCCTCCCACTACCCCCTTCCATCCCCCCTCTACCCCCTTCCATCCCCCCTCTACCCCCTTCCCTCCCTCCCTCTACCCCCTTCCATCCCTCCCTCTACCCCCTTCCATCCCTCCCTCTACCCCCTTCCATCCCTCCCACTATCCCCTTCCATCCCTCCCTCTACCCCCTTCCATCCCTCCCACTACCCCCTTCCATCCCTCCCACTATCCCTCTACCCCCTTCCATCCCTCCCACTACCCCCGCATGTGTATTAATTCCATATCATCACTTAGTCACATCTATCACTTTGTCCTTTTAGTACTACATAAAATACCTCACTTCGCAGACTGCACATACCATTGGATATGACTTATCCTACAGGATACTACACGTCTATAATTTTTGTCAACTCTATTTCATATGCAGGTCTATTATTTTAGTTTTACTGCACCACTAAGGTAGTGAAGATCTACATGGATGTCTCTAGTGACGGCACATTTCAAATGTAGATGTTGTTGTTGTCAACTTCTGTCTGCATTAATAAAGGTTTTTGAATGATTTAATTAAATATATTGTCATAATGCTAATTTCACCAATGATTGACAAGGAACAAGGAAACGAACTCTAACATTAGTCAGAGTAATGGATTGCATTAGCAGATTTAGTCTAAAAGGCTGTTTCAAAGAATGTCATTTCAGCACTCAATTTGATAATGCTATCAATTGTTTTTGCAATAACTATATGGGTTGGTGTGAGACCATTAGGATCTGGTTGTATTCCTGGTAACACTATCTTTGGATGGTACATCTATAGTTGCTCTATAGACTATCTACAGACTATTAGTAACTTTTCAAATAAGTATCTACAAACCCCAACCCTAACCTTAACCCTTATTCTAACCCTAAACTTAACACTTATCCTAACCCTAGCCCTAACCTTAACCCTTATTCTAACCCTAAACTTAACACTTATCCTAACCCTAACCCTAGCCCTAACCTTAACCCTTATTCTAACCCTAAACTTAACCCTTATCCTAACCCTAACTTAACACTTATTCTAACCCTAAACTTAACCCTTATCCTAACCCTAGCCCTGACCCTCATTCCAACCCTAAACTTAAACCTTATCCTAACCCTAAACTTAACCCTTATCCTAACCCTAGCCCTGACCCTCATTCTAACCCTAAACTTAAACCTTATCCTAACCCTAGCCCTAACCCTCATTCTAACCCTAAACTAAACCCTTATCCTAACCCTAGCCCTAACCCTCATTCTAACCCTAAACTTAACCCTTATCCTAACCCTAGCCCTGACCCTCATTCTAACCCTAAACTTAAACCTTATCCTAACCCTAGCCCTAACCCTCATTCTAACCCTAAACTAAACCCTTATCCTAACCCTAGCCCTAACCCTCATTCTAACCCTAAACTTAACCCTTATCCTAACCCTAGCCCTGACCCTCATTCTAACCCTAAACTTAAACCTTATCCTAACCCTATCCCTGACCCTGACCGTAACCTTAGCAAACAGCTGATAATCAACAGATAGTTTGTTGATAGTATGACCATTTGTAGAGCATCTACAGATGGAATATCTATCCAAATAAAGTGTGATCGTATTCCCAAACCCTTCTGTAACTTGTGTTCAATGTTTTGGAGTCAAAGGAGCGTTATGAGGACGACCTTGTCCGGGCGTATGAGTACGAGGGTGAAGGGTCAAAAGCCCGGTCAGTGTGATGCTACAGTGACTTTTGTCACGTTCTGACCTTTATTTCCTGTGTTTTTGTATTTAGTTAGTATGGTCAGGGCGTGAGTTGGGCGGGCAGTCTATGTTTGTTTTTCTATGATTTGGGTATTTCTATGTTTCGGCCTAGTATGGTTCTCAATCAGAGGCAGGTGTCATTAGTTGTCTCTGATTGAGAATCATACTTAGGTAGCCTGGGTTTCACTGTGTGTTTGTGGGTGATTGTTCCTGTCTCTGTCTTTGTACCAGATAGGACTGTTTTGAGTTTTCACATTTCTTGTTTTTTGGACAATTACCACGCCGCGTATTGGTCCTCTGATCCGTTTCGCCTCTCCTCTTCGGAAGAAGAGGAGGAAATTCATTACAACTTTGGTGACCAGGAAAACCTGGACTTCCTATGGGGTATTCCAGAAAGATGGGTTATCAAATTCAGGATTTTCTGAACATATCCAGTTTGTCTTAACCAGATGAGGGAGTCCTGGATTTCTTGGTTCCAGAACGGCTGCTTCTCCTTTAAGTCATTAGGCTAAGTGAATCGCAGGTTGGTTGATCGGAAAACTGTGCAACATTCAAAAAGGTCCCCATGTTAATGACAGAAACAACAATAGACATCATGGAGTCAAAAGACCGAGCGCAACATTTTACACCTCAAGAACAAGAACGGATAGTAACTGTCTACAAGGATTATCTTGAAATCTTTACCCAAAAAAGTAACACAACTGCAGTGGCAAATGCCAGACGGAGCAGAACATGACTGACAGAGTAAATGCCAGAGGGAGCAGAACATGACTGACAGAGTAAATGCCAGAGGGAGCAGAACATGACTGACAGAGTAAATGCCAGAGGGAGCAGAACATGACTGACAGAGTAAATGCCAGAGGGAGCAGAACATGACTGACAGAGTAAATGCCAGAGGGAGCAGAACATGACTGACAGAGTAAATGCCAGAGGGAGCAGAACATGACTGACAGAGTAAATGCCAGAGGGAGCAGAACATGACTGACAGAGTAAATGCCAGAGGGAGCAGAACATGACTGACAGAGTAAATGCCAGAGGGAGCAGAACATGACTGACAGAGTAAATGCCAGAGGGAGCAGAACATGACTGACAGAGTAAATGCCAGAGGGAGCAGAACATGACTGACAGAGTAAATGCCAGAGGGAGCAGAACATGACTGACAGAGTAAATGCCAGAGGGAGCAGAACATGACTGACAGAGTAAATGCCAGAGGGAGCAGAACATGACTGACAGAGTAAATGCCAGAGGGAGCAGAACATGACTGACAGAGTAAATGCCAGAGGGAGCAGAACATGACTGACAGAGTAAATGCCTAAGTGAAGTGACAGAATTTCAATATGTAATAGCTATACACATATGTGTTTAGTAATAATGCTTTCACTTTATAGAGCACTTTTATTGATGCTGGGGATATTATGTGTCAAGGCTATAGCCTGTACGTTGTATAGCAGCCTGTGTCACAATTCAAATGTCGCTAGGATTAATAATGTATTGAATGTATAGTGCTTTTCAGGACAATGCGTCTATTCTGTGTTTTTAGTTGTAAAACTCGGGGTGCCAAAATAACCTGGCAACAGATAACCCCAACTTGATCTTTTTTGGTTTTTATTTCATATTAATCAGATGGCTCTTTGCCCGGAAAGTAGTTTCTGGGCCTGCAGAAACCCATGGTTTCCCTAGCCCACAGGCTACTGCTAAGAAAATCTCTGAGTTAAAATCATGTAACTTGCTAATTAAAGTCATCACATTTCTTTGATTGATCTAAATGCCAGTTTTGATGATTATATTGTTTTGTTGCACTGTATTCCTTCAGCCACCAAAATAGAGGTTAAACAGAGGAAGACAGGAGGGGGCTCCACCTTCAGGGTTCACCCCAGCTGAGGAGTTTGTCCTGGACCACAGTAGAGGCTCAAAAATGGCTCCCAAGTGGCGCAGCGGTCTAAGGCACTGCATCTCAGTGCTAGAGGTATCACTACAGGCCCTGGTTCAATTCCAGGCTGTATTACAACCGGCCATGATTTTGTCCTACTCGGCGCACAATTGGCCCAGCGTCATTAGGGTTTGGCCGGGGTAGGCCGTCATTGTAAATAAGAATTGGTTCCTAACTGACTTGCCTAGTTAAATAAAGAGGGAGGGCCAATCATGGAAGGCATCGCTGGGGGTTGCTTATCATACATGACTGCCCCCTGGACAGGAGCCCGTTTATATTTGAATGTTAAGATAAATCCATATGAAGGCTTCTCCTTCTCTTTATTTCTGAGATTAACTTTATATTCCTCCATCTCTTTATGTCAGTCACTGGCCGCTCAATCACTATTCTGGAGGGGTCATCAACTGAATACATTGCGGTACAACAGCAGAACCTTTTCATGTTGGAGGATGAGCATTATGATGAGACGATCTCGGCATCTTCCGAGAGGCCTTGAGGTAATATGTATTTTAGGCTGACTCGATAAAGTACTTTAGCTATAACTAATAAAATGAAGACCCTGTCTCTAATGTATTTGATTATGCATTCTACCCTTCCACTATTTAGATGTGCAACTCTGCTGGATTTTACACTGCTGGACCCCCTAACTCTGCTGGACTTTACACTGCAGGACCCCATAACTCTGCTGGACTTTACGCTGCAGGACCCCTAACTCTGCTGGACTTTACACTGCAGGACCCCCTAACTCTGCTGGACTTCACACTGCAGGACCCCTAACTCTGCTGGACTTTACACTGCTTGACCCCCTAACTCTGCTGGACTTTACACTGCTTGACCCCCTAACTCTGCTGGACTTTACACTGCAGGACCCCTAACTCTGCTGGACTTTACACTGCTGGACCCCCTAACTCTGCTGGACTTTACACTGCAGGACCCCTAACTCTGCTGGACTTTACACTGCAGGACCCCCTAACTCTGCTGGACTTTACACTGCCGGACCCCTAACTCTGCTGGACTTTACACTGCAGGACCCCTAACTGCTGGACTTTACACTGCAGGACCCCTAACTGCTGGACTTTACACTGCAGGACCCCCTAACTCTGCTGGACTTTACACTGCTGGGCCCCCTAACTCTGCTGGACTTTACACTGCTGGACCCCTAACTCTGCTGGACTTTACACTGCTGGGCCCCCTAACTCTGCTGGACTTTACACTGCTGGGCCCCCTAACTCTGCTGGACTTTACGCTGCAGGACCCCCTAACTCTGCTGGACTTTACGCTGCAGGACCCCTAACTCTGCTGGACTTTACGCTGCAGGACCCCTAACTCTGCTGGACTTTACGCTGCAGGACCCCTAACTCTGCTGGACTTTACACTGCTGGACCCCTAACTCTGCTGGACTTTACGCTGCAGGACCCCTAACTCTGCTGGACTTTACGCTGCAGGACCCCTAACTCTGCTGGACTTTACACTGCGGGACCCCTAACTCTGCTGGACTTTACACTGCAGGCACCCCTAACTCTGCTGGACTTTACACTGCTGAACCCCCTAACTCTGCTGGACTTTACACTGCAGGACCCCTAACTCTGCTGGACTTTACACTGCAGGACCCCTAACTCTGCTGGACTTTACACTACTGGACCCCCTAACTCTGCTGGACTTTACACTGCTCGACCCCTAACTCTGCTGGACTTTACACTGCTGGACCCCTAACTCTGCTGGACTTTACACTGCAGGACCCCCTAACTCTGCTGGACTTTACACTGCAGGACCCCTAACTCTGCTGGACTTTACACTGCAGGACCCCCTAACTCTGCTGGACTTTACACTGCTGGACCCCCTAACCCTGCTGGACTTTACACTGCTGGACCCCCTAACCCTGCTGGACTTTACACTGCTGGACCCCCTAACTCTGCTGGACTTTACACTGCAGGACCCCTAACTCTGCTGGACTTTACACTGCAGGACCCCCTAACTCTGCTGGACTTTACACTGCAGGACCCCCTAACTCTGCTGGACTTTACACTGCAGGACCCCCTAACTCTGCTGGACTTTACACTGCTGGGCCCCCCTAACTCTGCTGGACTTTACACTGCAGGACCCCCTAACTCTGCTGGACTTTACACTGCTGGGCCCCCTAACTCTGCTTTGTATAGCAGTCAAAGCAAAACCGTGTTGGGTTACATTTGCTATATATGGGTTGAGAAAATTGACCAGATACTGAATGATTGTGCGGAAAAAATAAATTATTCTGAATGATGTATTCGAGGTCCAATAATTTGTCCCCTTTGTAAAAGCACGAGGAACAATGCAGGCTCCAATGTCAAGTGGGTTTTCCAAGAAGGGACTGGCCATATTGACGAACCAGAACCCGATTGGCAGAGAAGTCCAGTACTTATTCACCAGGACAGGCTAAGATCAAGTTAACCTAGTAGGTAGCGGGTTTGCTTCAGAGCATTCGTTGCTATGGTTTCTGATCAGGCTCTCTTTCAAGCTCTTTTCTGGAACCAGATATTCTGACTTAGTTCTGGTTTGACTGATCTCGCTTAGTCACTAATTCGGCTTTCTGAAATACCCGGTATAATTAAAAAATATATATTTTGCAAAGTATTGAAATTGAATTAGAATACATGTTTTTTGTATTTTCAAATACATTTGCAAGTAGCCGGCCGAACAGATACACCATCCTCAGTAACGGTTACAGAATCTTCTAACTTGCTATGACTATAATATGTATAAGTAATAAAGCATGAGCGGGTGTGGTATATGGCCAACATAACACAGCTAAGGGCTGTTCTTCTGCACGACGCAATGCTGAGTGCCTGGATACAGCCCTTAGCCGTGGTATATTGGCCATATACCACAAACTCCCGAGGTGCCTTATTGCTATTATAAACTGGTTACCAACGTAATTAGCTAAAAATACATGTCATACCCGTGGTATATTACAACTTTTTTCTACATTGTAGAAGACATCAAAACTATGAAATATAACATATGAAATCATAACACAAAGTGTTATAGAAATCCAAATATATTTAAGATTTGAGATTCTTCAAAGTAGCCACCCTTTGCCTTGATGACAGCTTTGCACACTCTTGGCATTTTCTCAACCAGCTTTATGGAGTAGTCACCTGGAATGCATTTCAATTAACAAGTGTGCCTTGTTAAAAGTTAATTTGTGGAATTTCTTTCCTTCTTAATATGTCTGAGCCAATCAGTTGTGTTGTGACAAGGTAGGGGTGGTATACAGAAGATAGCCCTATTTGGTAAAAGACCAAGTCCATATTTTGTTATTTTTATTTAACCTTTATTTAACTAGACAAGTCAATTAAGAACAAATTCTTATTTACAAAGACGGTCTAACAAAAGGCAAAAGGCCTCCTGCGGGGGCGGGGGCTGGGAATAAAAATAAATTAAATAAAAATATAGGACAAAACACACATAACGACAACACACAACACAACACTACATAAAGAAAGACCTAAGACAACAACATAGCATGGCAGCAAAACATGACAACAACATGGTAGCAGCACAACATTGTAGCAGTGTAGGAAGGACAGTGTACCGTCGAGCCATACTCCATGACTACCTCAAGCTCTAAACCCTCAGAAGTAGTAATCACACCTGTGGGGAGAGGGGAATTCTTCTTACCAAACCACATGACCTTTGTTTTGGAGATGTTCAGAACAAGGTTAAGGGCAGAGAAAGCTTGTTGGACACTAAGAAAGCTTTGTTGTAGAACTTTTTTTTTATATTCGGGGAGGGGCCAGCTGAGTATAAGACTGTATCATCTGCATATAAATGGATGAGAGAGCTTCCTACTGCCTGAGCTATGTTGTTGATGTAAATTAGAAGAGCGTGGGGCCTAGGATCGAGCCTTGGGGTACACCCTTGGTGACAGGCAGTGGCTGAGACGGCAGCTATTCTGACTTCATACACTGCACTCCTTGAGAGTGGTAGTTAGCAAATCAGGCCAAAGACCCCTCGGAGACACCAATACTCCTTACCCAGCCCACAAGAATGGAATGGTCTACCGTATCAAAAGCTTTGGCCAAGTCAATAAAAATAGCAGCACAACATTGCTTAGAATCAAGGGCAATGGTGACATCATTGAGGACCTGTGAGGTTGCAGTGACACATACATAACCTGAGCGGAAACCAGATTGCACACCAGAGAGAATACTTTAGACATCAAGAAAGAAAGTCAGTTGATTATTGAAAAGTTTTTCCAACACTTTTGCTAAACAGGGCATATTAGAAATAAGACTATAACAGTTAGGATCAGCTTCAGCTCCCCTGTAAAATAAAGGATGAACTGTGGCTGCCTTCCAAGCAATGGGAACCTCCCCAGAGAGGAGAGACAGGTTAAAAAGGTCAGAGAGAGACTTGGTGATTGTAGGGGCAGCAACCTTAAAGAAAAAGGGTCTAAACCATCTGACCCAGATGGGGGTCAAGTATAAGGAGCTCCTTTAGCACCTCAAACTCAGTGACCGCCTGCAGAGAGAAACTTTGTAGCGGGGCAGGGGAAAAAGAGGGAGGAGCAACGGGGCTAGTCGCATTAGAAGGGGTGGGAGATGAGGAAATGTTGGACGGGCAAGGAGGCATGGATGAGTCAAATAGGAATCTTGATTTATTGAAGTGGTGATTTAAAAGCTCAGCCATGTGCTTCTTGTCAGTAACAACCACATCATCAACATTAAGGGACATGGGCAACTGTGAGGAGGAGGGTTTATTCTCCCGGTCTTTAAAGTTTTCCAGAACTTCTTGGGGTTAGACCCACAGAGAGAGAACTGCTCCTTAAAGTCCTCTAACTTTGACCTTCCGGATAGCCTGAGTGCACTTATTTCTCTTTTGCCTGAACGAGAGCCAGTCAGCCAGCCTGAGTATGATTGTGCCGAACCTTTCGCCAAATGCAGTTCTTGAGGTCGAGTAACTCTGCAAGATCACGGTCAAACCAGGAGCTGAACCTGTTTTTAATTCTCATTTTCTTTATTGGATCATGTTTGTTAACATTATTAAAAAAGAAGGTCCAAGGTTCTTCAACAGAAGGGATCTGATTCCATACATGTTTACAGAGGCCAGGTCATAAAGGAAGGCTTACTCATTCAAGTTTTTAGCAATCGTCTATGACAAATCAGGACATGTCGTTTCACTGAGCAGCTACATTACGAACACAGGCTGTAAAACAGTGATCACTAAGGTCATTACAGAAAACACCAGACTGATACCGCTCGGGATAATTTGTGAGGATAACATGGAGGAGAGTAGCCTTTTCTGTGTGTTTGGAGTCATACCTTGTGGGATTAGTAATAATCTGAGAAAGATTGAGGGAGTCCTATCGCTTTAGGATTTGGTCAGGTGGTTTAAGCATGTCCCAGTTTAGGTCATCTAGCAGGACAAATTCAGACTCAGTGTAAGGGGGCAGGAGAGAGTTTAGGGCAGGTAGGGTACAGGCCGGTGCTGATAGAGGACGATAACACCCAGCAACAGTCAATGAAGAGCTATTTGAAAGTTTAATGCTTAAAACCAGCAAATCAAATTGTTTGGGGACAGACTTGGTGGAGACAACCGAGCACTGAAGGTGTTCCTTGGTAAAGATTGCCACACCTTTGGAAGATCTGTCTTGCTGAAAAAGGTTCTAACCAGAAAGGTTAACATCAGTGTTCAAAACACTCTTCCTGAACCACGTCTCAGTAATGACCAACACATCTGGATTGGAGCTGTGAACCCACACCTCCAATTTATCCATTTTAGGTAATACGCTTCTAGTGTTAACATGCAGAAAACCCAGGCTTTTACAACTGCTAGTCTTTTACGAGAGCAGAAATCAGTGAAACAGATATCAAAGCACATGTCAGAATTGGGGCTTGCAACAGTATATGGGCCTGGGTGTACATGCACATTTCCAGATATCACCAACAGTAATACAAATAAGGCCCGGCAAAGGACACGGAGAGTTCTGCAGTGTTGATTTATGACATCTGAATGTGCATTAGATGACAACAAGATCATATTATACAGCAATTTCATCAGTTAACATGAATACAATGCCGGCGAGAGGTGGTTAGAATAGGATGGGAGGCCAAAAGTCTGTATAACCAATAGAGAGTCAGAGTCCCGAGTGTGGAGAGGTGGTTAGAATAGTAGAGGTGGTTAGAATAGTAGAGGTGGTTAGAATAGTAGAGGTGGTTAGAATAGGAGAGGTGGTTAGAATAGGAGAGGTGGTTAGAATAGGAGAGGTGGTTAGAATAGTAGAGGTGGTTAGAATAGGAGAGGTGGTTAGAATAGGAGAGGTGGTTAGAATAGGAGAGGTGGTTAGAATAGTAGAGGTGGTTAGAATAGTAGAGGTGGTTAGAATAGTAGAGGTGGTTAGAATAGGAGAGGTGGTTAGAATAGGAGAGGTGGTTAGAATAGGAGAGGTGGTTAGAATAGTAGAGGTGGTTAGAATAGGAGAGGTGGTTAGAATAGGAGAGGTGGTTAGAATAGGAGAGGTGGTTAGAATAGTAGAGGTGGTTAGAATAGTAGAGGTGGTTAGAATAGTAGAGGTGGTTAGAATAGGAGAGGTGGTTAGAATAGGAGAGGTGGTTAGAATAGTAGAGGTGGTTAGAATAGTAGAGGTGGTTAGAATAGGAGAGTGGTTAGAATAGGAGAGGTGGTTAGAATAGGAGAGGTGGTTAGAATAGTAGAGGTGGTTAGAATAGGAGAGGTGGTTAGAATAGGAGAGGTGGTTAGAATAGGAGAGGTGGTTAGAATAGTAGAGGTGGTTAGAATAGTAGAGGTGGTTAGAATAGGAGAGGTGGTTAGAATAGGAGAGGTGGTTAGAATAGTAGAGTTGGTTAGAATAGGATGGGAGGCCAAAAGTCTGTATAACCAATAGAGAGTCAGAGTCCCGAGTGTGGAGAGGTGGTTAGAATAGTAGAGGTGGTTAGAATAGTAGAGGTGGTTAGAATAGTAGAGGTGGTTAGAATAGGAGAGGTGGTTAGAATAGGAGAGGTGGTTAGAATAGGAGAGGTGGTTAGAATAGGAGAGGTGGTTAGAATAGGAGAGGTGGTTAGAATAGGAGAGGTGGTTAGAATAGGAGAGGTGGTTAGAATAGTAGAGGTGGTTAGAATAGTAGAGGTGGTTAGAATAGTAGAGGTGGTTAGAATAGGAGAGGTGGTTAGAATAGGAGAGGTGGTTAGAATAGTAGAGGTGGTTAGAATAGGATGGGAGGCCAAAAGTCTGTATAACCAATAGAGAGTCAGAGTCCCGAGTGTGGAGAGGTGGTTAGAATAGTAGAGGTGGTTAGAATAGTAGAGGTGGTTAGAATAGGAGAGGTGGTTAGAATAGGAGAGGTGGTTAGAATAGGAGAGGTGGTTAGAATAGGAGAGGTGGTTAGAATAGTAGAGGTGGTTAGAATAGGAGAGGTGGTTAGAATAGGAGAGGTGGTTAGAATAGGAGAGGTGGTTAGAATAGGAGAGGTGGTTAGAATAGGAGAGGTGGTTAGAATAGTAGAGGTGGTTAGAATAGGAGAGGTGGTTAGAATAGGAGAGGTGGTTAGAATAGTAGAGGTGGTTAGAATAGGATGGGAGGCCAAAAGTCTGTATAACCAATAGAGTCAGAGTCCCGAGTGTGGAGAGGTGGTTAGAATAGTAGAGGTGGTTAGAATAGTAGAGGTGGTTAGGTTTAGAATAGGAGAGGTAGAGAGGTGGTTAGAATAGGAGAGGTGGTTAGAATAGGAGAGGTGGTTAGAATAGGAGAGAGTGGTTAGAATAGGAGAGGTGGTTAGAATAGGAGAGGTGGTTAGAATAGTAGTAGAGGTGGTTAGTGGTTAGAATAGTAGAGGTGGTTAGAATAGTAGAGGTGGTTAGAATGGTTAGAATAGGAGAGGTGGTTAGAATAGGAGAGGTGATGGTTAGAATAGTAGAGGTGGTTAGAATAGGATGGGAGGCCAAATAGTCTGTATAACCAATAGAGAGTCAGAGTCCCGAGTGTGGAGAATAGTGGTTAGAATAGTAGAGGTGGTTAGAATAGGAGAGAATAGGTGGTTAGAATAGGAGAGGTGGTTAGAATAGGAGAGGTGATTAGAATAGGATGGGAGGCCAAATAGTCTGTATAACCAATAGAGTCAGAGTAGTAGAGTGTGGAGAGGTGGTTAGAATAGTAGAGGTGGTTAGAATAGGAGAGGTGGTTAGAATAGGAGAGGTGGTTAGAATAGGAGAGGTGGTTAGAATAGGAGAGGTGGTTAGAATAGGAGAGGTGGTTAGAATAGTAGAGGTGGTTAGAATAGTAGAGGTGGTTAGAATAGGAGAGGTGGTTAGAATAGGAGAGGTGGTTAGAATAGTAGAGGTGGTTAGAATAGGAGAGGTGGTTAGAATAGGAGAGGTGGTTAGAATAGTAGAGGTGGTTAGAATAGTAGAGGTGGTTAGAATAGTAGAGGTGGTTAGAATAGTAGAGGTGGTTAGAATAGGAGAGGTGGTTAGAATAGGAGAGGTGGTTAGAATAGGAGAGGTGGTTAGAATAGGAGAGGTGGTTAGAATAGTAGAGGTGGTTAGAATAGTAGAGGTGGTTAGAATAGTAGAGGTGGTTAGAATAGGAGAGGTGGTTAGAATAGGAGAGGTGGTTAGAATAGGAGAGTAGTGGTTAGAATAGGAGAGGTGGTTAGAATAGGAGAGGTGGTTAGAATAGGAGAGGTGGTTAGAATAGTAGAGGTGGTTAGAATAGTAGAGGTGGTTAGAATAGTAGAGGTGGTTAGAATAGTAGAGGTGGTTAGAATAGTAGAGGTGGTTAGAATAGTAGAGAGAATAGTGGTTAGAATAGGAGAGGTGGTTAGAATAGGAGAGGTGGTTAGAATAGGAGGGAGGTGGTTAGAATAGGAGAGGTGGTTAGAATAGGAGAGGTGGTTAGAATAGGAGAGGTGGTTAGAATAGGAGAGGTGGTTAGAATAGTAGAGGTGGTTAGAATAGGAGAGGTGGTTAGAATAGTAGAGGTGGTTAGAATAGGAGAGGTGGTTAGAATAGGAGAGGTGGTTAGAATAGGAGAGGTGGTTAGAATAGTAGAGGTGGTTAGAATAGTAGAGGTGGTTAGAATAGTAGAGGTGGTTAGAATAGGAGGGTGGTTAGAATAGGAGAGGTGGTTAGAATAGTAGAGGTGGTTAGAATAGGAGAGTGGTTTAGAATAGGAGAGGTGGTTAGAATAGTAGAGGTGGTTAGAATAGGATGGGAGGCCAAAAGTCTGTATAACCAATAGAGGTGGTTAGTCAGAGTCCCGAGTGTGGAGAGGTGGTTAGAATAGTAGAGGTGGTTAGAATAGTAGAGGTGGTTAGAATAGGAGAGGTGGTTAGAATAGGAGAGGTGATTAGAATAGGATGGGAGGCCAAAAGTCTGTATAACCAATAGAATAGAGAGGTCAGAGTCCCGAGTGTGGAGAGGTGGTTAGAATAGTAGAGGTGGTTAGAATAGTAGAGGTGGTTAGAATAGGAGAGGTGGTTAGAATAGGAGAGGTGGTTAGAATAGGAGAGGTGGTTAGAATAGGAGAGGTGGTTAGAATAGTAGAGGTGGTTAGAATAGTAGAGGTGGTTAGAATAGTAGAGGTGGTTAGAATAGTAGAGGTGGTTAGAATAGGAGAGGTGGTTAGAATAGTAGAGGTGGTTAGAATAGGATGGGAGGCCAAAAGTCTGTATAACCAATAGAGAGTCAGAGTCCCGAGTGTGGAGAGGTGGTTAGAATAGTAGAGGTGGTTAGAATAGTAGAGGTGGTTAGAATAGGAGAGGTGGTTAGAATAGGAGAGGTGATTAGAATAGGATGGGAGGCCAAAGTCTGTATAACCAATAGAGAGTCAGAGTCCCGAGTGTGGAGGAGGTGGTTAGAATAGTAGAGGTGGTTAGAATAGGAGAGGTGGTTAGAATAGGAGAGGTGGTTAGAATAGGAGAGGTGGTTAGAATAGGAGAGGTGGTTAGAATAGGAGAGGTGGTTAGAATAGTAGAGGTGGTTAGAATAGTAGAGGTGGTTAGAATAGTAGAGGTGGTTAGAATAGTAGAGGTGGTTAGAATAGGAGAGGTGGTTAGAATAGTAGGCCAGGTGGTTAGAATAGGAGAGGTGGTTAGAATAGTAGAGGTGGTTAGAATAGGAGAGGTGGTTAGAATAGTAGAGGTGGTTAGAATAGTAGAGGTGGTTAGAATAGTAGAGGTGGTTAGAATAGTAGAGGTGGTTAGAATAGTAGAGGTGGTTAGAATAGGAGAGGTGGTTAGAATAGGAGAGGTGGTTAGAATAGGAGAGTGGTTAGAATAGTAGAGGTGGTTAGAATAGTAGAGGTGGTTAGAATAGTAGAGGTGGTTAGAATAGGAGAGTGGTTAGAATAGGAGAGGTGGTTAGAATAGTAGAGGTGGTTAGAATAGTAGAGGTGGTTAGAATAGGAGAGGTGGTTAGAATAGTAGAGGTGGTTAGAATAGGAGAGGTGGTTAGAATAGGAGAGGTGGTTAGAATAGGAGAGGTGGTTAGAATAGGAGAGGTGGTTAGAATAGTAGAGGTGGTTAGAATAGTAGAGGTGGTTAGAATAGTAGAGGTGGTTAGAATAGTAGAGGTGGTTAGAATAGTAGAGGTGGTTAGAATAGTAGAGGTGGTTAGAATAGTAGAGGTGGTTAGAATAGTAGAGGTGGTTAGAATAGTAGAGGTGGTTAGAATAGGAGAGGTGGTTAGAATAGGAGAGGTGGTTAGAATAGGAGAGGAGAGGTGGTTAGAATAGGAGAGGTGGTTAGAATAGGAGAGGTGGTTAGAATAGTAGAGGTGGTTAGAATAGGAGAGGTGGTTAGAATAGGAGAGGTGGTTAGAATAGGAGAGGTGGTTAGAATAGGAGAGGTGGTTAGAATAGTAGAGGTGGTTAGAATAGGAGAGGTGGTTAGAATAGTAGAGGTGGTTAGAATAGGAGAGGTGGTTAGAATAGTAGAGGTGGTTAGAATAGGAGAGGTGGTTAGAATAGGAGAGGTGGTTAGAATAGTAGAGGTGGTTAGAATAGTAGAGGTGGTTAGAATAGGAGAGGTGGTTAGAATAGGAGAGGTGGTTAGAATAGTAGAGGTGGTTAGAATAGGATGGGAGGCCAAAAGTCTGTATAACCAATAGAGTCAGAGTCCCAGTGTGGAGAGGTGGTTAGAATAGTAGAGGTGGTTAGAATAGTAGAGGTGGTTAGAATAGGAGAGGTGGTTAGAATAGGAGAGGTGATTAGAATAGGATGGGAGGCCAAAGTCTGTATAACCAATAGAGAGTCAGAGTCCCGAGTGTGGAGAGGTGGTTAGAATAGTAGAGGTGGTTAGAATAGGAGAGGTGGTTAGAATAGGAGGTGGTTAGAATAGGAGAGGTGGTTAGAATAGGAGAGTGGTTAGAATAGGAGAGGTGGTTAGAATAGTAGAGGTGGTTAGAATAGTAGAGGTGGTTAGAATAGTAGAGGTGGTTAGAATAGGAGAGGTGGTTAGAATAGGAGAGGTGGTTAGAATAGTAGAGGTGGTTAGAATAGGATGGGAGGCCAAAGTCTGTATAACCAATAGAGAGTCAGAGTCCCGAGTGTGGAGGAGGTGGTTAGAATAGTAGAGGTGGTTAGAATAGTAGAGGTGGTTAGAATAGGAGAGGTGGTTAGAATAGGAGAGGTGATTAGAATAGGATGGGAGGCCAAAAGTCTGTATAACCAATAGAGTCAGAGTCCCGAGTGTGGAGAGGTGGTTAGAATAGTAGAGGTGGTTAGAATAGGAGAGGTGGTTAGAATAGGAGAGGTGGTTAGAATAGGAGAGGTGGTTAGAATAGGAGAGGTGGTTAGAATAGTAGAGGTGGTTAGAATAGTAGAGGTGGTTAGAATAGTAGAGGTGGTTAGAATAGTAGAGGTGGTTAGAATAGGAGAGGTGGTTAGAATAGGAGAGGTGGTTAGAATAGGAGAGGTGGTTAGAATAGTAGAGGTGGTTAGAATAGTAGAGGTGGTTAGAATAGTAGAGGTGGTTAGAATAGTAGAGGTGGTTAGAATAGTAGAGGTGGTTAGAATAGGAGAGGTGGTTAGAATAGGAGAGGTGGTTAGAATAGGAGAGGTGGTTAGAATAGGAGAGGTGGTTAGAATAGTAGAGGTGGTTAGAATAGTAGAGGTGGTTAGAATAGGAGAGGTGGTTAGAATAGGAGAGGTGGTTAGAATAGGAGAGGTGGTTAGAATAGGAGAGGTGGTTAGAATAGGAGAGGTGGTTAGAATAGTAGAGGTGGTTAGAATAGGAGAGGTGGTTAGAATAGTAGAGGTGGTTAGAATAGGAGAGGTGGTTAGAATAGTAGAGGTGGTTAGAATAGTAGAGGTGGTTAGAATAGTAGAGGTGGTTAGAATAGTAGAGGTGGTTAGAATAGTAGAGGTGGTTAGAATAGTAGAGGTGGTTAGAATAGTAGAGGTGGTTAGAATAGTAGAGGTGGTTAGAATAGTAGAGGTGGTTAGAATAGGAGAGGTGGTTAGAATAGTAGAGGTGGTTAGAATAGGAGAGGTGGTTAGAATAGGAGGGTGGTTAGAATAGGAGAGGTGGTTAGAATAGGAGAATTGGTTAGAATAGGAGATTGGTTAGAATAGGAGAGGTGGTTAGAATAGGAGAGGTGGTTAGAATAGTAGAGGTGGTTAGAATAGTAGAGGTGGTTAGAATAGTAGAGGTGGTTAGAATAGTAGAGGTGGTTAGAAACAGGAGAGGTGGTTAGAATAGGAGAGGTGGTTAGAATAGTAGAGGTGGTTAGAATAGGAGAGGTGGTTAGAATAGTAGAGGTGGTTAGAATAGGAGAGGTGGTTAGAATAGGAGAGGTGGTTAGAATAGGAGGGTGGTTAGAATAGGAGGTGGTTAGAATAGGAGAGGTGGTTAGAATAGGAGAGGTGGTTAGAATAGTAGAGGTGGTTAGAATAGGAGAGGTGGTTAGAATAGGAGAGGTGGTTAGAATAGGAGAGGTGGTTAGAATAGTAGAGGTGGTTAGAATAGGAGAGGTGGTTAGAATAGTAGAGGTGGTTAGAATAGGAGGTGGTTAGAATAGGAGAGGTGGTTAGAATAGGAGAGGTGGTTAGAATAGGAGGTGGTTAGAATAGGAGAGGTGGTTAGAATAGGAGAGGTGGTTAGAATAGTAGAGGTGGTTAGAATAGTAGAGGTGGTTAGAATAGTAGAGGTGGTTAGAATAGGAGAGGTGGTTAGAATAGGAGAGGTGGTTAGAATAGTAGAGGTGGTTAGAATAGTAGAGGTGGTTAGAATAGTAGAGGTGGTTAGAATAGTAGAACAGTGGTTAGAATAGGAGAGGTGGTTAGAATAGGAGAGGTGGTTAGAATAGGAGAGGTGGTTAGAATAGGAGAGGTGGTTAGAATAGTAGAGGTGGTTAGAATAGTAGAGGTGGTTAGAATAGTAGAGGTGGTTAGAATAGTAGAGGTGGTTAGAATAGTAGAGGTGGTTAGAATAGTAGAGGTGGTTAGAATAGGAGAGGTGGTTAGAATAGGAGAGGTGGTTAGAATAGGAGGTGGTTAGAATAGTAGAGGTGGTTAGAATAGTAGAGGTGGTTAGAATAGTAGAGGTGGTTAGAATAGGAGAGGTGGTTAGAATAGGAGAGTGGTTAGAATAGGAGAGTGGTTAGAATAGTAGAGGTGGTTAGAATAGGAGAGGTGGTTAGAATAGGAGAGGTGGTTAGAATAGGAGAGGTGGTTAGAATAGGAGAGGTGGTTAGAATAGGAGAGGTGGTTAGAATAGGAGGTGGTTAGAATAGGAGAGGTGGTTAGAATAGGAGAGGTGGTTAGAATAGGAGAGGTGGTTAGAATAGGAGAGGTGGTTAGAATAGGAGGGTGGTTAGAATAGTAGAGGTGGTTAGAATAGTAGAGGTGGTTAGAATAGTAGAGGTGGTTAGAATAGTAGAGGTGGTTAGAATAGTAGAGGTGGTTAGAATAGTAGAGGTGGTTAGAATAGTAGAGGTGGTTAGAATAGGAGAGGTGGTTAGAATAGGAGAGGTGGTTAGAATAGGAGAGGTGGTTAGAATAGGAGAGGTGGTTAGAATAGGAGAGGTGGTTAGAATAGGAGAGGTGGTTAGAATAGGAGAGGTGGTTAGAATAGGAGAGGTGGTTAGAATAGGAGAGGTGGTTAGAATAGTAGAGGTGGTTAGAATAGTAGAGGTGGTTAGAATAGTAGAGGTGGTTAGAATAGTAGAGGTGGTTAGAATAGTAGAGGTGGTTAGAATAGTAGAGGTGGTTAGAATAGGAGAGGTGGTTAGAATAGGAGAGGTGGTTAGAATAGGAGAGTGGTTAGAATAGGAGAGGTGGTTAGAATAGGAGAGGTGGTTAGAATAGGAGAGGTGGTTAGAATAGGAGAGGTGGTTAGAATAGAGAGGTGGTTAGAATAGGAGAGGTGGTTAGAATAGGAGAGGTGGTTAGAATAGGAGAGGTGGTTAGAATAGGAGAGGTGGTTAGAATAGGAGGGTGGTTAGAATAGGAGGTGGTTAGAATAGGAGAGGTGGTTAGAATAGGAGAGGTGGTTAGAATAGGAGAGGTGGTTAGAATAGGAGAGGTGGTTAGAATAGTAGAGGTGGTTAGAATAGTAGAGGTGGTTAGAATAGTAGAGGTGGTTAGAATAGGAGAGGTGGTTAAATAGGAGAGGTGGTTAGAATAGGAGAGGTGGTTAGAATAGGAGAGGTGGTTAGAATAGGAGAGGTGGTTAGAATAGGAGAGGTGGTTAGAATAGGAGAGGTGGTTAGAATAGGAGAGGTGGTTAGAATAGGAGAGGTGGTTAGAATAGTAGAGGTGGTTAGAATAGTAGAGGTGGTTAGAATAGGAGAGTGGTTAGAATAGGAGAGGTGGTTAGAATAGGAGAGGTGGTTAGAATAGGAGAGTGGTTAGAATAGGAGAGGTGGTTAGAATAGGAGAGGTGGTTAGAATAGGAGAGGTGGTTAGAATAGGAGAGGTGGTTAGAATAGGAGAGGTGGTTAGAATAGGAGAGGTGGTTAGAATAGGAGAGGTGGTTAGAATAGTGAGGTGGTTAGAATAGTAGAATAGGTGGTTAGAATAGTAGAGGTGGTTAGAATAGGAGAGGTGGTTAGAATAGGAGAGGTTAGAATAGGAGAGGTGGTTAGAATAGGAGAGGTGGTTAGAATAGGAGGTGGTTAGAATAGGAGGTGGTTAGAATAGGAGAGGTGGTTAGAATAGGAGAGTGGTTAGAATAGGAGAGGTGGTTAGAATAGGAGAGGTGGTTAGAATAGGAGAGGTGGTTAGAATAGGAGAGGTGGTTAGAATAGGAGAGGTGGTTAGAATAGGAGAGGTGGTTAGAATAGGAGGGTGGTTAGAATAGGAGAGGTGGTTAGAATAGGAGAGGTGGTTAGAATAGGAGAGGTGGTTAGAATAGGAGAGGTGGTTAGAATAGGAGAGGTGGTTAGAATAGGAGAGGTGGTTAGAATAGGAGAGGTGGTTAGAATAGGAGAGTGGTTAGAATAGGAGAGGTGGTTAGAATAGGAGAGGTGGTTAGAATAGGAGGTGGTTAGAATAGGAGAGGTGGTTAGAATAGGAGGTGGTTAGAATAGGAGAGGTGGTTAGAATAGGAGAGGTGGTTAGAATAGGAGAGGTGGTTAGAATAGGAGAGGTGGTTAGAATAGGAGAGGTGGTTAGAATAGGAGAGGTGGTTAGAATAGGAGGTGGTTAGAATAGGAGAGTGGTTAGAATAGGAGGTGGTTAGAATAGGAGAGGTGGTTAGAATAGGAGAGGTGGTTAGAATAGGAGAGTGGTTAGAATAGGAGGTGGTTAGAATAGGAGAGGTGGTTAGAATAGGAGAGGTGGTTAGAATAGGAGAGGTGGTTAGAATAGTAGAGGTGGTTAGAATAGTAGAGGTGGTTAGAATAGTAGAGGTGGTTAGAATAGTAGAGGTGGTTAGAATAGGAGAGGTGGTTAGAATAGGAGAGGGGTTAGAATAGGAGAGGTGGTTAGAATAGGAGAGGTGGTTAGAATAGGAGAGGTGGTTAGAATAGGAGAGGTGGTTAGAATAGGAGAGGTGGTTAGAATAGTAGAGGTGGTTAGAATAGTAGAGGTGGTTAGAATAGGAGAGGTGGTTAGAATAGGAGAGGTGGTTAGAATAGGAGAGGTGGTTAGAATAGGAGAGGTGGTTAGAATAGGAGAGGTGGTTAGAATAGGAGAGGTGGTTAGAATAGGAGAGGTGGTTAGAATAGTAGAGGTGGTTAGAATAGGAGAGGTGGTTAGAATAGGAGAATAGGTGGTTAGAATAGGAGGTGGTTAGAATAGTAGAGGTGGTTAGAATAGTAGAGGTGGTTAGAATAGTAGAGGTGGTTAGAATAGTAGAGGTGGTTAGAATAGGAGGAGGTGGTTAGAATAGTAGAGGTGGTTAGAATAGTAGAGGTGGTTAGAATAGGAGAGGTGGTTAGAATAGGAGAGGTGGTTAGAATAGGAGAGGTGGTTAGAATAGGAGAGTGGTTAGAATAGGAGAGGTGGTTAGAATAGGAGAGAGGTGGTTAGAATAGGAGAGGTGGTTAGAATAGGAGAGGTGGTTAGAATAGGAGAGGTGGTTAGAATAGGAGAGGTGGTTAGAATAGGAGAGGTGGTTAGAATAGGAGAGGTGGTTAGAATAGGAGAGTGGTTAGAATAGGAGAGGTGGTTAGAATAGGAGAGGTGGTTAGAATAGGAGAGGTGGTTAGAATAGGAGAGGTGGTTAGAATAGTAGAGGTGGTTAGAATAGGAGAGGTGGTTAGAATAGGGGAGGTGGTTAGAATAGGAGAGGTGGTTAGAATAGGGGAGGTGGTTAGAATAGGGAGGTGGTTAGAATAGGGAGGTGGTTAGAATAGGGAGGTGGTTAGAATAGTAGAGGTGGTTAGAATAGGAGAGGTGGTTAGAATAGGAGAGGTGGTTAGAATAGGAGAGGTGGTTAGAATAGTAGAGGTGGTTAGAATAGGAGGTGGTTAGAATAGGAGAGTGGTTAGAATAGGAGAGGTGGTTAGAATAGTAGAATAGAATAGTAGGGTGGTTAGAATAGTAGAGGTGGTTAGAATAGTAGAGGTGGTTAGAATAGGAGAGGTGGTTAGAATAGGAGAGGTGGTTAGAATAGGAGAGGTGGTTAGAATAGGAGAGGTGGTTAGAATAGGAGAGGTGGTTAGAATAGTAGAGGTGGTTAGAATAGTAGAGGTGGTTAGAATAGTAGAGGTGGTTAGAATAGGAGAGGTGGTTAGAATAGGAGAGGTGGTTAGAATAGGGAGGTGGTTAGAATAGGGGAGGTGGTTAGAATAGGGGAGGTGGTTAGAATAGGAGAGGTGGTTAGAATAGGAGAGGTGGTTAGAATAGGAGAGGTGGTTAGAATAGTAGAGGTGGTTAGAATAGTAGAGGTGGTTAGAATAGTAGAGGTGGTTAGAATAGTAGAGGTGGTTAGAATAGTAGAGGTGGTTAGAATAGGAGAGGTGGTTAGAATAGGAGAGGTGGTTAGAATAGTAGAGGTGGTTAGAATAGGAGGTGGTTAGAATAGGAGAGGTGGTTAGAATAGGAGAGGTGGTTAGAATAGTAGAGGTGGTTAGAATAGGAGGTGGTTAGAATAGGAGAGGTGGTTAGAATAGTAGAGGTGGTTAGAATAGGAGAGGTGGTTAGAATAGGAGAGGTGGTTAGAATAGGAGAGGTGGTTAGAATAGGAGAGGTGGTTAGAATAGGAGAGGTGGTTAGAATAGGAGAGGTGGTTAGAATAGGAGAGGTGGTTAGAATAGGGAGGTGGTTAGAATAGGGAGGTGGTTAGAATAGGGAGGTGGTTAGAATAGGAGAGGTGGTTAGAATAGGAGAGGTGGTTAGAATAGGAGAGGTGGTTAGAATAGGAGAGGTGGTTAGAATAGTAGAGGTGGTTAGAATAGTAGAGGTGGTTAGAATAGGAGAGGTGGTTAGAATAGTAGAGGTGGTTAGAATAGGAGAGGTGGTTAGAATAGTAGAGGTGGTTAGAATAGTAGAGGTGGTTAGAATAGGAGAGGTGGTTAGAATAGGAGAGGTGGTTAGAATAGTGGTTAGAATAGTAGAGGTGGTTAGAATAGTAGAGGTGGTTAGAATAGGAGAGGTGGTTAGAATAGGAGAGAATAGTAGAGGTGGTTAGAATAGTAGAGGTGGTTAGAATAGTAGAGGTGGTTAGAATAGGAACAGGGTTAGAATAGTGGTTAGAATAGGAGAGGTGGTTAGAATAGGAGAGGTGGTTAGAATAGGAGAGGTGGTTAGAATAGTAGAGGTGGTTAGAATAGTGGTTTAGAATAGGAGAGGTGGTTAGAATAGGAGAGGTGGTTAGAATAGGAGAGGTGGTTAGAATAGGAGAGGTGGTTAGAATAGGAGAGGTGGTTAGAATAGGAGAGGTGGTTAGAATAGGAGAGAATAGGAGGTGGTTAGAATAGGAGAGGTGGTTAGAATAGGAGAGGTGGTTAGAATAGGAGAGGTGGTTAGAATAGGAGAGGTGGTTAGAATAGTAGAGGTGGTTAGAATAGGAGAGGTGGTTAGAATAGGAGAGGTGGTTAGAATAGGAGAGGTGGTTAGAATAGTAGAGGTGGTTAGAATAGTAGAGGTGGTTAGAATAGGAGAGGTGGTTAGAATAGTAGAGGTGGTTAGAATAGTAGAGGTGGTTAGAATAGTAGAGGTGGTTAGAATAGTAGAGGTGGTTAGAATAGTAGAGGTGGTTAGAATAGTAGAGGTGGTTAGAATAGTAGAGGTGGTTAGAATAGTGGAGGTGGTTAGAATAGTGGAGGTGGTTAGAATAGGGAGGTGGTTAGAATAGGAGAGGTGGTTAGAATAGGAGAGGTGGTTAGAATAGGAGAGTGGTTAGAATAGGAGAGGTGGTTAGAATAGGAGAGGTGGTTAGAATAGGAGGTGGTTAGAATAGGGAGGTGGTTAGAATAGGAGAGGTGGTTAGAATAGGAGAGGTGGTTAGAATAGGAGAGGTGGTTAGAATAGGGAGGTGGTTAGAATAGGGGAGGTGGTTAGAATAGGAGGTGGTTAGAATAGGAGAGGTGGTTAGAATAGGAGAGGTGGTTAGAATAGGAGAGGTGGTTAGAATAGGAGAGGTGGTTAGAATAGGAGAGGTGGTTAGAATAGTAGAGGTGGTTAGAATAGTAGAGGTGGTTAGAATAGTAGGAGGTGGTTAGAATAGTAGAGGTGGTTAGAATAGTAGAGGTGGTTAGAATAGTAGAGGTGGTTAGAATAGGAGAGGTGGTTAGAATAGGAGAGGTGGTTAGAATAGGAGAGGTGGTTAGAATAGGAGAGGTGGTTAGAATAGGAGAGGTGGTTAGAATAGTAGAGGTGGTTAGAATAGTAGAGGTGGTTAGAATAGGAGAGGTGGTTAGAATAGGAGAGGTGGTTAGAATAGGAGAGGTGGTTAGAATAGGAGAGGTGGTTAGGATGGGAGGCCAAAGAGGAGATCTGCATGGAGGAATGGGCCAAAATACCAGCAACAGTGTGTGAAAACCTTGTGAAGACTTACAGAAAACGTTTGACCTCTGTTACCCAACAAAGGGTATATAACAAAGTATTGAGAAAACTTTTGTTATTGACCAAATACTTATTTTCCACCATAATTTGCAAATAAATTAATAAAAAATCCTACAATGTGATTTTCTGCATTTTTTTTCTTCTCATTTTGTCTGTCATAGTTGAAGTGTACCTATGATGAAAATTACAGGCCTCTTTCATCTTTTTTTTTTAAGTGGGAGAACTTGCACAATTGGTGGCTGACTAAATACCTTCTTGCCCCACTGTAAGTCAACTTTGACATTGATTTATCCTGCACTAGATGGCATTCAATTGGTAACATACATTTTTGTTTACTGATTAATCAATGCTGATTACAATTTAGGACAGGTACCTAGTAACAGTTAACGGATGACATTTAGAAAGTAACCTACCCAACCCTGACGATTCCACATGTGTTATTTCAAAGTTTTGATGTCTTCACTATTATTCTACAATATGGAAAACAGTTCAATTAAAGAACAACCCTTGAAATGAGTAGATGTGTCCACACTTTTGACTGGTATTGTACGTGAAAATGAACAACTGCAAAACACACTGGGTACTGTCATTGGCCTTGTTTTGGGGCGGAGCTCATTAGAGTTATACTCAGCATGCTTTACAATTGTTCATTTTGACTATACATTTTTTTTTACATTACATACAGAGCAGACGCTCTTATCACACCATGGTGCCATCAGACTTTTAATACCAATGTAGGGTAAAAGGGGGCCACAAAATTGTGAACCAGCTATAAAGAAAGTATTTTGTATTTTGAAAATACAAATGACAGCTTTCGAAAGAATCTCGTTACTTAATACATTGGAGTGGAGTTCAGTCTAGTGTAATACTAAATACTTTGAATGAATTAAAATACGTTTAGCTGTGTTGTCTGGACAGAGAACACAGCTAGAGAACACAACTAACAGGAACACAAATCAGCTCGTGAGATTAGGACTTTAGAGAGATCGACAGGCACTGAGATCGATGGGAGGTGAGTTCCAGGAGAGTGTCAGGGAGTGAGACCGGTGAGAGGTCTGTCGTTTTGGATGGGAGACAAAACTATGGCAGCTACTCTCTCTCTCTCCTCAGCCTACTGCATTGCCTCGTACACTGCTAAACTGAAGAAGAGTGAAGAAGGGAGACATCACCCAAAGACTATTCTCACACTGAGGTACACATTGTACTGACTCTGTTGTGCTCTGATCTGTTGTCTGTGATGCTCTACTTTGACACCAGGGGGTGTATGTCCCTGTGTTTTACTGTAAAACAATACCGGTTAGGACCTGTGTATGTATGTATATGTGTGTGTGTGTGTGTGTGATAGAGATCATATTGCCGGAGTTCTCATTGCTGAATGTATAACACAATCTCAGTGTAAATTGGTTACTGTAGGAGACAAGATCAGGCTGCATAATGGCTGCTGTTTGTCAAGGGTTTACACTACGTTGTAATTTTCGAATAAGAAAGTAAATGGCAAATTTAAGAAGAAAAGAAGAGAGCTTTGTTTTGTACATTTGTGCTTTTGGACCACAGAATAATTCTCTATTGTACGGCATGCATTCAAATGGTCTGCGTTTGATGGTTTGTTTGTCATAAACTAGACCCAAATGTAATTTGGAAGAGGGAATAGAGGTAAGAATGTGTGTGCTGCGACCTGAGGGAAAAAAAAAACAATAATAACGATGGTTGCTCTCTCTAACACAGTCAGGAAATGTAATGAGGTTTAAAGAGTGACTAAAGGTCCTGAACAGGCCTTCTGAAAAGTCTAATTGTTTTCTCTCATGGCTAACTACCATGATGTTTGAAAAGGCAGGCTGAGAGGGCGGGGAGATTATATTCATGAGCTTACCTTGACTGACACCAATGTAAAGCAACTTGGACGCAGTGAGCAGTGTTACAATAAAATCATCTCAAGCAAATTTGATGGTCAACAGATCAACTCCAACAACATTGAAATTGCATCAATGATATCAGATTTTAACATATACAGCACCAGTCAAAAGTTTGGACACCTACTCATTCAAGGGTTTTTCTTTATTTGTACTATTTTCTAAATTGTAGAATAATTGTGAAGACGTCAAAACTATGAAATAACACATATGGAGTCATCTGGCAACAAAACATATTTTTCTATGTGAGATTCTTCAAAGTAGCCAACATTTAATTTGATGACAGCTTTGCACTCTTGGCATTCTCCCAACCAGCTTCATGAGGTTGTCACCGGGAATACATTTCAATTAGCAGCTAGCTGTGCCTTGTTAAAAGTACATTTCTGGAATTTCTTTCCTTAATGCGTTTGAGCCAATCAGTTGTGTTGTGACAAGGTAGGGGTGGTAAACAGAAGATAGCTCTATTTGGTAAAAGACCAAGTCCATATTATGGCAAGAACAGCTCAAATAAGCATAGCGAAACGACAGACTATCATTACTTTAAGACACTAAGGTCAGTCAATGTGGAACATTTTCAAGAACTTTGAAAGTTTCTTCAAGTGAAGACGCAAAAACCATTGAGCACTATGATGAAACTGGCTCTTATGAGGACCGCCACAGGAATGGAAGACCCAGAGTTACCTCTGCTGCAGAGGATAAGTTAATTCGAGTTACAAGCCTCAGAAATTGCAGCCCAAATAAATGCTTCACAGAGTTCAAGTAAGAGGCACATCTCAACATCAACTGTTCTGAGGAGAATGGGTGGATCATGCCTTCCTGGTCGAATTGCTGCAAAGAACCCACTACTAAAGGACACCAATAAGAAGAAAATACTTGCTTGGGCCAAGAAACACGAGCAACGGACATTAGACCGGTAGAAATCTGTACTGATGAATCCAACTGCTGCTTCTTTCTGAGATGCAGAGTAGGTGAACGGATTATCTGCACGTGTGTGGTTCCCACCATGAAGCATGGAGGATGAATGGGTGGGGTTGAGGGGAAACGTTGCTGGTGACACTGTCTGTAACTTACATAGAATTCAAGACACACTGGCAAGACACACTGGCATCCACAATCACCCAACCTCAACCCAATTAGGATGATTTTGAATGAGTTGGATCGCAGAGTGAAGGGAAAAAAAAGCAGCCAACAAGTGCTCAGCATACATGGAAAGTCCTTCAAGACTGTTGGAAAAGCATTCCAGGTGAAGCTGGTTGAGAGATTGCCAAGAGTGTAGAAAGCTGTCATCAAGGAAAAGGGTGGCTACTTTGAAGAATCTAAAAATGTAAAAAAAATGTTTGGTTACTATATGATACCATATGTGTTATTTCATAGTTTTGATGTATTCACTATTATTCTACAAATGTAGAAAATAGTACAAATAAATAAAAAACCTTCAATGAGTAGGTGTGTCCAAACTTTTGACTGGTACTGTATATATACAGTATATTCACTATATATACAAAAGTATGTGGACACCCCTTAAAATTAGTGGATTCGGCTATTTCAGCCACACCCGTTGCTGAAAGGTGTATAAAATCGAGCACACAGCCATGTACTCTCCATAAACAAACATTGGCAGTAGAATGGCCTTCTGAAGAGCTCAGTTTCTTTCAAAGTGGCACCGTCATGGGATGCCACCTTTCCAAAAAGTTTGTAAAATTTCTGCCCTGCTACAGCTGCCCCGGTCAACTGTGAGTGCTGTTATTGTGAAATGGAAATGTCTAGGAGCAACAACGGCTCAGCCACCATGAGGTAAGCCACACAAGCTCACATAATGGGACTAACGAACACTGAAGCGCATAGCATGTAAAAATCGTCTGTTTTCGGTTGCAACTTTCTGTTTTTCATAGTTTGGGCTAGGCTGCTTACTTCAAGTGAAGGGAAATATTAACACTACAGCACACAATGACTTTCTAGACAATTCTGTGCTTCCAACTTTATGGCAACAGTTTTGAGAAGGCCCTTTCCTGTTTCAGCATGACAACGCCCCTGAGCACAAAGCGAGGTCCATACAAAAGTGATTTGTCGAGATCGGTATGAAAGAACTTGGCTGGCATGCACAGTGCCCTGGCCTTTATCTTTTCTGTTGCATAGTTATAACATGTTAAAAGTCATGTACAGTCAAAATACCATCATAATATTTGATGATATTTGAAGGAAACCAGATCAAAATATAAGGGCCAAAGTATGAAAAATGACTAATATTAATACCAACTGTTTTGTGAGTGCTCCTTGGCCAGGCGGGTCTAAGCCCTGTTTGTTCCCTCTGTCCGACAGCCTTGAGCGTCCAGCCTTTTTAACTTGAATTCCATTTCAATCATGACTTAAGTTTGACTTATGCATAACTAAATAAAATGGCCTTCCAGAAGAGTTCCCTAAATCCTCATGTAAATCCATTGGTGGGAAACAATAGGGTGGTATACGTTGTTATTATAATATATAATAAATCATCTTAATATTATAGGTCAATTTATTTGGTTATTCCAATTTTTTAACAGTAAGTCATCAATTCATTTTAGGAAAAACAAACGGTCATTCAATCAAACGAAACAAACAAAAAATTATCCAGAAAATCTGTCGGTCCATTTAGTCAGTCTATTATTCATGAAGGAATTGGCAATTGTGGTTGGTCTGTGCTGTGTCCAGGGATGGTGCTGGTGTTGTGGCTTGGACCAGGAAAACCTGGGTTGGTACCTGTGCTGGGGCCAGGACTGGAGGGAAAGAGTTGGTGCTGGAGATCGTGAAAAAAAATCAGGAACCAGGAACCGGGAACTGGGTCAGATGCAGGTGCTGGGTCGGGACCTGAGTCTGTACATGGGATGAAGAACAACTTGAGGAGCAAGCAGACACACAAGGGAGCCTTGGACCCAGAGGTCAATGGTGGTACTTCCCTGTGGCCTGCACGCTCCGGGTGAAAGTGTGATCTTTGGTCCCCCCTCCGCCCTCTTGTGGTGGATGGTTCCAGGTTCTAGGCTGGTGCTGGTTTTCTGAGAGTGATAGTGGGAGGTAAGGGTAGAGAGAAATGGAAAGAGGGAGGGGGGTAGAGAATGTGTCCATCGGCCTTGGCTGGTGCTGGAGGCGTGGTTGGTGGTGTGGGGCGTGGCAGAGGGGCAACTGTTCTGGGATTTAACTTCTTATGGCTGCAGGGGCAGTTTTGAGTAGCTTGGATGAAAGGTGCCCAGAGGTGTCCAGAGTAAATGGCCTGCTCCTCAGTCCCAGTTGCTAATATAGGCATATTATTATTAGTATTGGATAGAAAACACTCTGAAGTTTCTAAAACTGTTTGAATGATGTCTGTGAGTATAACAGAACACAGCGGTTGTAAGGAAAAGTATATCTCTAATTCTGTGAATAACACTTGTATCTTATATTAACATTTATTATGACTATTTCTGTAAATTGATGTGGCTCTCTGCAAAATCACTGGATGTTTTGGAAGCAAAACATTACTGAACGTAACGCACCAATGTAAACTGAGATTTTTGGATATAAATATGCACTTTATCGAACAAAACATACATGTATTGTGTAACATGATGTCCTATGAGTGTCATCTGATGAAGATCATCAAAGGTTAGTGATTCATTTTATCTCTATTTCTGCTTTTTGTGACTCCTCTTTGGCTGGAAAATGGCTGTGTGGGTTTTTGTGACTAGGCTCTGACCTAACATAATCATATGTTGTGCTTTCGCTGTAAAGCCTTTTTTGAAATCGGACACGATGGGTAGATTAACTTCTTATGGTATAGGGGATGCTTGCGTCACACTTGGCCAAAAACCAGGGAAAATGCAGCGCGGCAAATTCAAATAAATGTATATAAAAATCTAACTTTCATTAAATCACACATGAAAGATACTCAATTAAAGCTACACTCGTTGTGAATCCAGCCAACATGTCAAAAAGGCTTTCGGCGAAAGCATAAGAAGCTATTATCTGATGATAGCACAACAGTAAACAAAGAGGGTAGCATATTTCAACCCTGCAGGCGCTACACAAAACGCAGAAATAAAATATAAAACATGCCTTACCTTTGACGAGCTTCTTTTGTTGGCACTCCAATATGTCCCATAAATATCACAATTGGTCCTTTTGTTCGATTAATTCCGTCCATATATATTAAAAATGTAAATTTATTTGGCGCGTTTGATCCAGACAAAAACAGCTTCCAAAATGTGCAACGTCACTACAAAATATTTCAAAGGTTGCCTATAAACTTTGACAAAATACTTCAAACTACTTTTGTAATACAACTTTAGGTATTTTTAAACGCTAATAATCGATCAAATTAAAGACGGGACTATCTGTTTTCAATAGAGGATGAGAGGAAACTAACGTTACTTTTCAAGTCTTGACCAACTCTCAACAGCTTACCCTTTTCCAGGATGGCCCTACTTCTTCATTGCACAAATGAATAACCTCAACCAAATTCCAAAGACTGGTGATATCCAGTGGGAGCGGTAGGACCTGAAAACAAGTTCCTAAGAAATATCGTTTGCCAATGAGAACTCAGTGAACAGACAGAGACCTCAAAAAAAAAAAATCTGAACGGTTAGTCCTCAGGGTTTTGCCTGCTACATAAGTTATGTTATACTCACAGACATAATTCAAACAGTTTTAGAAACTTCAGAGTGTTTCTATACAAATCTACTAATAATATGCATATCCTATATTCTTGGCATGAGTAGCAGGAAGTTGAAATTGGGCACGCTATTTTTCCAAAAGTGAAAATGCTGCTCCCTTTACATTAAGAAGTTTTAACAAGAAATGTATCTTTCATTTGGTGTATTGCACTTGTTAATGTATGAAAGTTACATATTTCTAAAAAATATTTTTGAATTTCGCACGCTGCCTTTTCAGCGGAATGTTGTTGAGAGAAGTTTGAAAAATTGTGTTTTTGCGTCAATACAGTACATTACAAACCATCATTTGAATAAGCACACAAAGCACCAACTACGCACTGATAGTACAAATGAAAAACACCTGTGGCTTTTGCTTTTTATGTGTGCAGTATTGGTGTTTTATATCACTTTCACTTGTAGAGGCCTTAACAAAGACTTCGAAGTAGCAGGGACTACAGGGAACAAAACACTCAACCATTAAGAGTTAAGACTTTCTGCCACTCATCTATGAATTGAATTGTTAATTATTTTTTTCTGCTTGTGGTAGTGCGCTTTAGTAGGGAACTACTACCACGTCACTTCAATTGGTGCAGCACTCTCACTAATTGGTGCAAGAAGTGTAGCTGCTTAAAAGGTACGCCTCAAAATGAGTTAATGAGCAATATCAATGCACCCACTAAAGGTTTTTGGTGCTCCAAAATTAATTGTACTGTATTCAGCAGGAGTGAAACTGAATTACAGTAAATTACTGTCATTTTTCAGGAAAAGGTTTTCACATTGCAAAAATACAGTATGGTACTGTATTCTGTTGAGTGGTACTGAATTACAGTAAATTACTGTCATTTTCAGGAAAAGGTTTTTACATTGCAAAAATACAGTATGGTACTGTCTTCTGTTGGGTGGTACTGAATTACAGTAAATTACTGGCAACAGCATAACACAATCATCTGAACCAGAAAATGTAGGCTACAATCGTCCTAGCGCTAACTGAGGAAAGATTGATGTAACACAAGCGGTCATATTTAGCTCTCTCTCAGCTGACAGAGACCATAATATCAATTAGCTAATAGCAATTATTATTTACAATTGATCACATCACGGGTAAGCTCACCATTGATTGAAAATAATTGAGTAAAATACTTTCTAAAAATGTAGCTCTGTGCGCCTCCAAGGTTTGTTTTTTGAGTCAACCAAAGATAAGAAGAGGAGACAAGATGAGTTTGGTCTGTTGGCAATATGCATGTTTTGGGGTTTGTCGTCTTGGTTTCATTCACGTCCAGAAATGTACTCGAAAGATGTGTGAACCATCCCGTCCCCTCATTTTTCTGTGGTCTGACTGATGTTTACGTGACACCGAGAATGCATTGTATGATGTCAACAAACATGGCGCCACACATAACTGGCACATAGCTTAGCATTAGCTCATCATAATCAGTACATCCTTCAAAACGTATTTTACAAACATCATATATGTCCATTACAATCTATGCAAGAATCAGAATGTATGATTTGTCACCAGTACTTGAAAACATGTGAATAAAACTGTAAATACATTTGAACTCCATACATACATACATACATACATACATACATACATACATACATACATACATACATACATACATACATACATACATACATACATACATACATACATACATACATACATACATACATGCGGTAGGCTACAGTAGAAATGACAACACGATACACATAAAATAAGGCACATACCTTGATAGGAACACACAAATGTCCAAAGTTACTATTTATAAGGAAAAGAACAATGAAGGCAATGCGAGCTCCAGCCAGAAAATGTGCCAGGGGGGAAAGGTTTGTGCAAGACTGCGCAAATGTCTTCATACTTGATCTGCGGAAACACTGTGGAAGTGCTTGGGCTAATGTTGAAGAAAGAAGTTTGTTCAAGCTCAGCCAAGCCTCAAACTTAAATTGGACTACTTATATGTGAATTAATGAGGAGTTGGAACACCCCTCAATTGAAACTGTTGTTAGCAAATAAAACTTGTAAAAAAGTTTTGAAACATAGCTTATAGATTATTAGCAGGTAGCGTGTCTTGGTTTGAGGGCAGGGTTAACTGTCCTGTTGCGTAACAATCACATTTTGGAACAGTAAGAGCGTTTTGAAAACAGGCGCATAAATAAACTCACGCTGGGGGCGACCGTTAGAGATATTTGGAACTAACATGCAAATAGTTTAACCACAGTCTCTCTATGCAGACCTGTGCTTGTCTTCTAAGCTAACATATGGAATTGATTTAACCTCTTGTTCATACCAAGATGGTCATATCAAGGATAATTTAGCTATTTGGTTTTGAATTTTAGGATCCCTTAAGGTAGCATATACAAACAATTGATTAAACATTGAATTTGGCCTTACTACTATTACTACTATTACAAAAACACATTGAATAACAGCCTCATACATGGATAAACAGAATAAAATCCCCCCCAAAATGTTTTTTAAAATGAAGTTTGTTCAGAAGTGTCTGTCCTATATCTGAGAGATATAACAAATATCAGGAAACAACATTGCCTTCGGAAAGTATTCAGACTCCTTCACCTTTTTCCACATTTTGTTATGTTACAGCCCTTATTCTAAAATGGATTAAATTAGAGAGAAAACATCTCAGAAATCTACACACAATACCCCATAATGACAAACCCGAAAACAGATTTTAAAAAAGTGAGAAAATTTGTTACAATAAAAAAAATGAAATACCTTATTTACATAAGTATTCAGACCCTTCGCTATGAGACTCGAAATTGAGCTCAGACGCTACTGGTTTGGCAGACCTGCATTTGGGGAGTTTCTCCAATTCTTCTATGCAGAAGAATTCTCAAGCTCTGTCAGGTTGGATCGGGAGCTTTGCTGCACAGCTATTTTCTGGTCTCTCCAAAGATGTTAGATCGGGTTCAAGTCTGGGCTCTGGCTAGGCCACTCACTCAGAGACTGAGGTCCTGAGAGCTCTGGAGCAGGTTTTCATCAAGGATCTCTCTGTACTTTGCTCCATTCATATACCCTCTTCTCTCAGTCCCTGCCGCAGAAAAATATCCCCACAGCATGATGCTGCTACCCCTATGCTTCACCATAGGGATGGTGTCAGGTTTCTTCCAGACTTGACGCTTGGCATTCAGGCCAAATAGTTCAATATTGGTTTCATCAGACCAGATAAACTTGTTTCTCATGGTTTTAGTGTCTTTAGTTTTTATTCATTACTTATAATTTTTTATTTAACCTTTATTTAACCAGGAAAGTCAGTTAAGAGCAAATTCTTATTTACAATGACGGACTACCCCGGCCATTACTGTACAACACTGGGCCAATTGTGCACCGCCCTATGTGACTCCCAATCACAGCTGGTTGTGATACAGCCTGGAATTGAACCTGGGTCTATAGTGACACCTCTAGCACTGAAGTGCAGTGCAGTGCCTTAGACTGCTGCGCCACTCTGTTTGCCTTTTAGCAAACTCCAAGCGGGTTGTCATGTGCCTTTTACTGAGGAATGGCTTCCGTCTGGCCACTCTACCATAAAGGCCTGATTGATGCAGTGCTGCAGAGATGGCTGTCCTTCTGGAAAGTTCTTCCATCTCAATAGAGGAACTCTAGAGCTCTGTCAGAGTGACCATCGAGTTCTTGGTCACCTCCCTGACCGAGGCCCTTCTACCCCAATTGCTCAGTTTGGCCAGGTCTAGGAAGAGTTTTGTTGGTTCCAAACTTCTTCCATTTAAAAATGATGGAGGCCACTGTGTTCTTGGGGACCTTCAATGCTGAATAAAATGTTTTGGTACCCTTCCCCAGATCTTTGCCTTGACACAATCATGTATCGGAGCAATTCCTTTGACCTCATGGCTTGGTTTTGCTCTGACATGCACTGTCAACTGTGAGACCTCATATAGACAGTTCTGCCTTTCCAAATCATGTCAATCAACTGAATTTACCAGAGGTGGACTTCAATCAAGTTGTAGAAACAATTGATCAATGGAAACAGGATGCATCTGAGCTCAATTTCGAGTCTCATAACAAAGGGTTTGAGTAAATAAGGTATACATATATGTTTTGTATACGTTTGCTAAACTTTCTACAACCCTGTTTTTGCTTTGCCATTATGGGGTATTGTGTGTAGATTGACATTTATTTTATACATTTAATCCATTTTATAATAATGCTGTAAAGTAACAAAATGTGGAAAAAGTCAAGGCGTCTGAATACTTTCTGAAGGTATATGGAACCATTTTGGTTCAGTGAAGAAGAACCTCTAGGGTTCTAAAAAAATAACTCAATAAGAGGTTCTATATAGAACTTTTAGGGGTTTCAAATATAAAGCAAGAGGTAAAAGCCTTTTTGGTTCTATAAAGAATGTTTTTTTGTGTTAAATTTAGAAACGAAGGGGAAGGAAGAATGGAGGGAGGGAATAAACACTAATCATAAACTAATCATAAACTTGCAATGCTCTCAGTTGTTGGGTACAGCCTGATTCGTTTGGGGACTATGCTCTGCTTCTCAGCATATTTCTCCACAGATTTAATTTATTCATTCATTTCAAATGTAAATGGAGAAAATAGACATGTTGGCTGTTCTAAAGTGTGCCGCTTAGTTGATTCAACAATTCTAAAAATGTGTCTGTACACGATGTAAGATCACTGATATTATTGCTGCTGCAGCAATCATTAGTACTGCTGCACTTCTAATAACATGACTAGAGATAGTCACGGGCACATGTAAAAGGTCCTCAGGATTCAATAGGGATTTTATAGGAGGTGAAATTGTGGTGGGAACATAAATCTGTTCCAATTCCCCAATTGTCTGTAGTTTTCAGATATTGTTGTTTTGTATGTGGTGATCATCTTTTCGTCCTCCATACAACTAAATGTAATCTCATCGTGGCTGTGTGTTTGCAACTGGGGTGAATGCAGGCAGGAATACAGTCACTCTTATATCTTCCCTGCTTTATGCTTTTTTCTCCCATGAGTGTATAACCCATCATAACCACTAGGTGCCACTGTATCCTCACCTCAGAGAATTCAAGGTCCCCAACAGACATTCTGATTCCTATGTAAAATAGCTTTTTGAGAGACTAAAATATCACCCAGAATATTTTTTTGCAGATAGGAATATTTAAAAAAAATTCTAATGGCTAACTACCAGGAAGTTTGAAAAGACAGGCTGAGTGGGCAGGGAGCTTATATTCATGAGCTTGCCTTGTCTGACAGGTCTTTGGGACACCTATGTCAAAAAAACATGGATTCAGTGAGCAGTAAAATCATCTCATCAAAATCTGGTGACACATAAAGCAACTCAAACAACATTGAAATTGCATCAACGCTGTCAATTGTTTCATACATCTCCCATTTGGCATGTCTCTTGTGATGCAATTCACAGCAGCAGTGATGAATGTTTTCCCATGACAACTGCGCCAGTTTTGAACAAACCCTTTTGTTCTGTGCTGGCTGAAGACCGAGCGAGCCAGTAACCAGCTAAAACCAAACACAGATGAAAGGGGTGACAAAGTATCTTTGCCATCGATGAATAGTGTAAACTTTTAATGACATATATTTACTGACACCCTACAGTCAAATGTTGGCACCAGTAGAGTAGCTATCTAGCGATATATGCCACTCCCCTGGACAAACATACCTTCTCGGATGTTGGTTACAAGGTGATACTTATTTAAATTAGGTAAGAGAGTATCATGCAATGGTGTGTTAACTTTCTGATTATATTAACCCCTATGTATGACTTGTTTAAGCCATAGATAGAGCTATATGACATAATGGAACTATTCCTTTGTACACTCTAAAATATGCATGGTTTAAAAACAAGCCAATTTGGGTTATTTGGTATGCCAGCACTGGTTAAATATTGGACAAAACACACAATGGGTTGTTTTAACCCAGTCAGTTGAGCGTGAATAACCAAACATGAGGTTGTTAGGGTTACCCAAACATGGGTTCATTTAACCATCAGTTGGGTATTTTTTAATGTCATGCTGGGTTGACTTAGCAGCTGGGTATTTAAACCAGAAAGGTTGAAATGAAATTCATATACCGGTACATCTGTAAAAAAAAAAAATGCAACGCTCAATCTTAACACATGCTAACTTTACCATACAACAGATGAACAGGAATGACATTTATTCTCATGGGTAGTTAAACATATATGCCTGAAAGCCACACCCCTACTAAACTACACCTCCAGTCTTCCGATCTGACTGCTTTGTTACAGCACCAATAACCAGCACCAATAACCAGCACCAATAACCAGCACCAATAACCAGCACCAATTACCCAGCACCAATAACCAGCACCAATAACCAGCACCAATAACCAGCACCAATTACCCAGCACCAATAACCAGCACCAATAACCAGCACAAATTACCCAGCACCAATAACCAGCACCAATAACCAGCACCAATAACCAGCACCAATAACCAGCACCAATTACCCAGCACCAATAACCAGCACCAATTACCCAGCACCAATTAACCAGCACCAATAACCCAGCACCAATAACCAGCACCAATAACCAGCACCAATAACCAGCACCAATAACCAGCACCAATAACCCAGCACCAATAACCAGCACCAATAACCAGCACCAATAACCAGCACCAATAACCCAGCACCAATAACCAGCACCAATAACCAGCACCAATAACCCAGCACCAATAACCCAGCACCAATAACCAGCACCAATAACCAGCACCAATAACCAGCACCAATAACCCAGCACCAATAACCAGCACCAATAACCAGCACCAATAACCAGCACCAATAACCCAGCACCAATAACCAGCACCAATAACCAGCACCAATAACCAGCACCAATAACCCAGCACCAATAACCAGCACCAATTACCCAGCACCAATAACCAGCACCAATAACCCAGCACCAATAACCCAGCACCAATAACCCAGCACCAATAACCAGCACCAATTACCCAGCAGTTTTTAAAGAAAGCAACCATACTAAGTGACCCAACGCCTGCAACCCAGCATTTGGGTCAACCAAACAACACAGCATTTTTAGAGTGTAGTAATAGAGACCTATCATACCTGAGAGAGTGGTCTCTCATATGTCTTGTCGTTGAGAATGTCGTTGAGAATGTCCATAAGTTTGTTTTCCAGGTAATTCCTACGTCTGATATTGTTTTTAAGGCTCTCAATGCACACTTAAGCTATACACACAGAGACTGACCCCAGGTAGAGATGAGAGTGATGAGCTATACACACAGAGACTGACCCCAGGTAGAGATGAGAGTGATGAGCTAGACACACAGAGACTGACCCCAGGTAGAGATGAGAGTGATGAGCTAGACACACAGAGACTGACCCCAGGTAGAGATGAGAGTGATGAGCTATACACACAGAGACTGACCCCAGGTAGAGATGAGAGTGATGAGCTATACACACAGAGACTGACCCCAGGTAGAGATGAGAGTGATGAGCTAGACACACAGAGACTGACCCCAGGTAGAGATGAGAGTGATGAGCTATACACACAGAGACTGACCCCAGGTAGAGATGAGAGTGATGAGCTAGACACACAGAGACTGACCCCAGGTAGAGATGAGAGTGATGAGCTAGACACACAGAGACTGACCCCAGGTAGAGATGAGAGTGATGAGCTAGACACACAGAGACTGACCCCAGGTAGAGATGAGAGTGATGACACATTATATACATTTAACAGCTTTATATGACACTGATTTGAATTCTGATTTATGCTTAATTACGCATAATATAGCATTTATTGCCTTCCAAGCGGGAGACAGGAATAATAAAACACATAAAAAAATAAATCTGACACTTTGCAGTGCTGTGCAGTGTCTCTGACACATGTTAACTATTTTATCACTGTTGATGTGCTTCGTGGATACCCCCCACTCCTCCTCTTTCTTCCTATATTTTCTGAACTGTGCTGATTTGCTCTTTGCTGGCTCTCTCATCATAACAGGCATCTATGGTACAGGGCATCTATCACTGACTGAAAGAGAGACAAAAAAATAAATAATAGAGACTCAGAGCAAGAGAGTGCATTACGTAGTGCAAGAGAGAGAAAACGAGAGTGAGAGCAAACAACAGAGAGAGTTAAAGAGAGACCTCCGCAACAGACTCAACGATGAAACATTTAACTCTAACTCGTCTGTGCCTGTCAGTCTGGCCTGAAATAGCTTATTTACATAAGTACACAGACTTCGCTATGAGACAAAAAAATTGAGCTCAGGTGCATCCTGTTTCCATTGATCATCCTTGAGATGTTTCTACAACTTGATTGGAGTCCACCTGTGGTATATTAAATTGATTGGACATGATTTGGAAAGGCACACACCTGTCAATATAAGGTCCCACAGTTGACAGTGCATGTCAGGGCAAAAACCAAGCCATGAGGTCAAAATAATTTTCCATAGAGTGCCAAAACAGGTTTGTGTCGAGGCACAGATCTGGGGAAGGGCACCAGAAAATGCAGGAGTGGCTTTGGAACAAGTCTCTGAATGTCCTTGAGTGGCCCAGCCAGAGCCTGGACTTGAATCCGATCGAACATCTCAGGAGAGACTTGAAAATAGCTGTGCAGCGACGCTCCCCATCCAACCTGACAGAGATTGAGAAAATCTGCAAAGAAGAATGGGAGAGACTCCCCAAATTAGGTGTGCCTAATTGTAGCGTCATACCCAGGAAGACTCGAGGCTGTAATCGCTACTAAAGGTGCTTCAACAAAGTACTGAGCAAAGGGTCTGAATACTTATGTAAGTATGATATTTCTGGGGTTTTTTGTTTGTTAATTAGCAAACATTTCGGGGAACCTGTTTTTGTTTTGTCAATATGGAGTATTGTGTGTTGGTTGATGAGATAAGAAAAAATCAAAGATGTAATAGTGCTGTAACGTTACACAATGTTGAAAAAGTAAATGGTCTGAATACTTCCGAACACACTGTACATGAACCATCTCTTTATGGCTGAAATGAGCTCTATCAAACCTCCCTGCAGCCTCTAACTGGGTTGGTTCTCCATCAGTCAATGGGCAAGTTAACGGTATGTGTTTCAGGTCTGGTTGTCTGAGGAGAGTGGTGAGTAGAAATGTGTCACAGTAAATGAATCCCATGGTGGGTTTTCCCCAGGTGCATCATCAGCTACAATTTGTACCAGTAGTCAAGGGTCCGCTTTGAAAATGGAGTCAGGCTTTTATATGCAGTGACAGGTGAATACAGTCTTATTAGAAAGTGTTGGATAGTGTGTGACATTATTATTCTCAGGACACTTTCTCATAAAATGTGTGGTGTATTTGTGTGTGTGTGTGTGTGTGTGTGTGTGTGTGTGGTGTGTGTGGTGTGTGTGTGTGTGTGTGTGTGTGTGTGTGTGTGCCTCCACTCTTCTGGGAAGGCTTTCCACTAGATTCTGGAACATTCCTGTGGGGACTTGCTTCCATTCAGCCACAAGAGCATTAGTGAGGTCAGGCACTGATGTTGGCCGATCAGGCTTGGCTTGCAGTCGGTGTTCCAATTCATCCCAAAGGTGTTCGATGGGGTTGAGGTCAGAGCTCTGTGCAGGCCAGTCATGTTCTTCCACACCGATCTCGACTAAAATGTTTTGTATAGACCTCGCTTTGTGCACAGGGGCATTGTCATGCTGAAACAGGAAATGGCCTTTCACAAAATGAATGTCATTGTATGCTCTAGCATTAAGATGTCTCTTCACTGGATCGAAGGGGCCTAGCCCGAACCATTATTCCTCCTCCACCCAACTTTAAAGTTGGCATTATGTATTCTATGTATTGCGGCAGGTAGCTCCTGCCATCCGCCAAACCCAGATGTGTCCATCAGACTGTTGGATGATTCAGCCTTTCCTCTGCTCCGGAGTCCAGTGGCAGTGAGCTTTACACAACTCCAGCCGACGCTTGGCATTGTGCACGGTGATCCTAGGCTTGTGTGCGGCTGCTCGGCCATGGAAACCCATTTCATGAAGCTCCCGACTAACAGTTATTGTGCTGACGTTGCTTCCAGAGGCAGTTTGGAACTCGGTAGTGAGTGTTGCAACCGAGGACAGACAGTCTTACGCGTTTCAGTCCCGTTCTGTGAGCTTGAGGGCCTCTACCGAGGACAGACAGTCTTACGCGTTTCAGTCCCGTTCTGTGAGCTTGAGGGCCTCTACCGAGGACAGACAGTCCTACGCGTTTCAGTCCCGTTCTGTGAGCTTGAGGGCCTCAACCGAGGACAGACAGTCCTACGCGTTTCAGTCCCGTTCTGTGAGCTTGAGGGCCTCTACCGAGGACAGACAGTCCTACGCGTTTCAGTCCCGTTCTGTGAGCTTGAGGGCCTCAACCGAGGACAGACAGTCCTACGCGTTTCAGTCCCGTTCTGTGAGCTTGAGGGCCTCTCTGATCTGTTGTTGCTCTTAAACGTTTCCACGTCACAATAACAACACTTAGGGTTAGGGTTAGGGGTTAGGGTTAGGGTTAGGGTTAGGGTTAGGGTTAGGGTTAGGGTTAGGGGTTAGGGTTAGGGTTAGGGGTTAGGGTTAGGGTTAGGGGTTAGGGTTAGGGTTAGGGGTTAGGGTTAGGGTTAGGGGTTAGGGTTAGGGTTAGGGGTTAGGGGTTAGGGTTAGGGGTTAGGGTTAGGGTTAGGGTTAGGGTTAGGGTTGACGGGCAGCTCTAGCAGGGCAGAAATTTGATGAACTGACTTGTTGGACACCCTGTGACGGTGCCATGTTGAAAGTCACTGAGCTCTTCAGTAAAGCCATTCTATTGCCAATGTCTGTCTATGGAGATTGCATGGCTGTGTGCTTGATTTTGTACACCTGTCAGCTACGGGTGTGGCTGAAATAGCCGAATCCACTAATTTGAAGGAGTGTCCACATACTTTTGTATATATAGTGTATCTCTCTCTCACCCAGGCCTGTACAGTTCCTGAGCAGTGACTTGAGGCCAAACACAAGGATGATCAACATTATCTTAGTGACAAAGGCCATCTTCTTTACAGACATCTCTCACTCGCCCACATTTGTAGTTTCTGAGCCGAGCCCTGTACTGTGAGAGCCTCTGCCTGTCTTTCTGTGTGGCTGCCTCCTTCTCTTGCATATCATTGGTGTCTCGGATGGAATGCGTTGTAAACAAGTGAACTTAATGAAATCTGTTATTGCAAGAGCTGCACTAGCCGCTGGGGACATGCAGAGCCTAATACTGCAATTAATTCTGCAAATGAGTTGTGAGTGAGTTATGCAAGGCAATATTCCCCATTACAGCAGAGATGATTGTATTATGACTGGGAGATAATAGATAGATGCAGTGTTCTCGTAACATACCCTCTTGTATAGGCCTCTGTGAGTCTTTGCAGGCCCACCAATGCTTAACTACCCTATTTTAAAGGGAGTAATCTGGGAATCAACTCACAGATGCCCAATTATACAGGGAATCATCTATGAATCCACTTACTTATTCCCCTATTATAGAGAGAATCATCTGAGAATCAACTCATTGATTCCCCGTTGGGAGTCATCTGGGCGTCTGGGAATCAATTCACTGAATGAACTCATACTCATACTCATACAAGTCTGGACAAACTGAAATCCCATTGAAAAAAACTGACTCACAATTTGTTTCCAGGAAAATTGCTTCAATTGAACTAAACACCAAATGTGGGCCTTATTAGTATGAGATCAATATGTTTGCCCTAAATCTGTCTGCTAAACAGAGATGCAACATATTGGTTTTCTTCTAATAATTGGACCACCTGAGATGCAGTGTTCTTTTGTAGAGTACTGTTGTCTAATATGTTGGGAATTGATCTAGTGTTCAGGGAACTCTTATTATGTAGCCCATGTTTAGAACCGCTGTATTTGCGCTTGAGTATTTTTGTTAGTGGTTAGTTTGTGTCGTTTCAGAGTTGGGTTGCTTCCGGGTTAATATTGAGTTGAGAAGACAATGCTGGTTGTTGGCTGAGTTGGTTTTGCCAGTTGAGAGTTGAAGAAATGAAGGAGAGTTGAGGAGTTCAGCCCCAGAGCCCTGAGTGTATCAGTTCCACCCACACACCACCAGCATTCTTGAACAATCCACACAAGCTGATTTGCATGCTAGGTCAAGGGGTCAGGCTGCCTACAGCTAAAATGTCACAGAGATCCTGGTGCCCCGCCTCTTCCCGGGCAGACATCCAACTAAAGCGCAACAACCCTCGCTGAGAGGATGAGTCACTGCTTAATGACAGAGGTGACATGCAGAAACATACTTCTCCAATGGAAGAAATAATAAACACTTTTAATATACTCTCTATGTCCCACCCACTCTTTACAGCTCTGGTTTATCTTCATTGTGCAGAAGGATTTTATGGTGTTTTGTCCTTCCACTTTCTCTCTCTCATATTTTATTTTCCATCGACGGCATATGGGACAGTACTAGTAACAGTGGCTTGATTGCGGCTAGTGCTGTTTCCCTATTTCACGGACCACCCGACACCGGAAGGACTAGAGAAAAATGGAAGGTTACAGTGGCTTGACAGCGACCCACTTTACTCCCCAGCCCATGCACCACCCAACACATGAAGGACTGGGGATGAAGGAAACAGTGACATAACCGTGGCCTGACTCCCCAGCCCATGCACCACCCAACACTTGAAGGACTGGGGATGAAGGAAACAGTGACATAACCGTGGCATAACCGTGGCCTGACGCCCCAGTCCACGGACCCCGCCAGCATCCAGAAGCAGTACTGGACCAACAGCCTGAGTAAGAAATGACCAGACAACAGCCCGTTGAACAAACTCAGAGCATACCCCCTTTCCAACGTAGAATCCAAGGTAGTTACAGTACAGTTTCACAATGAATGCATCCAGGACTACAACATACAAGTTTGGTTAAGCAGGTTCGCCAAGTCAGCGGCTCGGAGGGTCCTGCTGGTCCTGTTAAGACCAGACCTAACCACAGTGGGCGGAGCCCAACATCTCCCCAGCACCATCAACCTGGGAAACAACAGAGGCTTCGTCCACTAATACAGCATGCCTAACCTGTGCAGGAACTGTGTTCAACTGGGCCACCTGGCCGCAGCCATCATTTGCAAGTTCTATATAGACAACCATCCCACCTCAGACTGTACCTCCACACGCCTCTGCAACCTGTGCGGGAAAGGGGGCCACTTCTTCAGAACCTGTCCCAGTTCCTACGCACTAACCCAAATCCCAAACCCACCGCCCTCAATTACAGAGTACCGTAATTGACCTCTGGGTCTTGGGCTACCAGGTGGGTATGCTCGCTCTGCCCGTGGCCTTCCTCTCCTCTGCAGATCCAACACCAGTTCCAGTTCCAATACTAGAACACTGGAAGAGGCGCAGAGGAGGGACCAAACATCAGACCGTCACCTGGAGAGAGCGGACCACACGGAGTGACACAATTGACCTCTGGGTCAGGGATCCCTTGCTTGTCTACTTGCTCCACAGGTTGTCCTTTCTCTCCTCTGCTGATTCAGCAACAGCCCTAGCACTAATCCAGATCCCGGTTTCCAGCACCAGTCGCAGCATCAGACCACTAGACGAGGCGCAGAGGAGGGACTAAAGATCACACCTTAACCTGAGCGAGCAGGCCACAGGGAAGTACCAACATTGACCTCTGGGTTTAGAGCTCCATTGTGTCTGCTTGCTTTACAGTTTGTCCTTCCTGTGGTGGTCTGATGCTGTGGTGGTCTGCTTGAAATATGTAGGTTTATAGACTAGGTCAGGGAGAGGTTGAAGATGTCAGGGAAGACATTTGCAAGCTGGTCATCGCATTCTCTGAGTATGCGTCCTGTTAACCTGTTTAAAGATCTTACATTGGCTATGGAGAGCGTGATCACACTGGTGACCGAAACAGCTGGTGCTCTCATGCAGGGTTCAGTGTTGCTATCCTCGAAGTGAGCACAAAAGGTATTTACTGTTTGGGTTCTGTGTAAGCGTCCGGATTTGTATCCCACTCCTTGAAAGTGTCAGCTCTAGCCCTTAGCTCAGTGAGGATGTTGCCTGTCACCCATGGCTTCTTGTTGGAATATGTTTATACTGTCATTGTGGAGACAATGTTGTCGATGCACTTATTAATGAAAGGGGGGTGATGTGGTAAACTCCTTAATGTCATCGGTAGAATCTCTGAACATATTCCTATCTGTGCTAGCGAAACAGTCCTGTAGCTTAGCATTTGCTTTATATGACCACTTCAGTATTGAAAGTGTCACTGCTACTTCCAGTTAGAGATTTTGCATAAAAGCTTGAATCAGGAGGCTAGAGTGATGATCAGATTTGCCAAATGGGACTCATCTCCTCAATTTGGTCTTATGTAGCAAGATTTGATTTGTGTTTTTTCGCATTGGATAAAAGTATAGACTCAGAGCTAGAAAATGGTATATCATAAACTGCAGTTGAGGAACAATGGGAAAGAATGCTATGAAACAAAGATAAAGAATATAACGAATTACATTTTGAGCAAAAAGGCAAACTCAGCTCCATCATTTATTGAATCAGATGGCTCATTCATCACAACACCCACTGATATTGCCAATAACTCTAATTATTATTTTATTTTTTTGGCAAGATTAGACAATTTAGGTATGACATGCCAGCAACAAACATTGACAAGTATAACCCTAAAATTATGAAAGACAAGCATTTAATTTGTTTTATTCTGTAAAGTGAGTGTGGAAGAGGTGAAATAATTATTGATGTACAGTATATCACAAAAGTGAGTACACCCCTCACATTTTTGTAAATGAGTATATCTTTTCATGTGACAACACTGAAGAAATGACACTTTGCTACAATGTAAAGTAGTGAGTGTACAGCTTGCATAACAGTGTAAACTTGCTGTCCCCTCAAAATAACTCAACACACAGCCATTAATGTCTAAAATGCTGGCAACAAAAGTGAGTTAACCTCGAAGTGAAAATGGCCAAATTGGGCCAAAAGAGCACAGGGTGCCAGTGGCGAATTTGCCAATCTTGGTGTTCTCAGGCAAATGCCAAAAGTTGTGTAAGCACAACCCCCACCTGTGGACGTCGGGCCCTCATACCACCCTCATTGAGTCTGTTTCTGACCGTTTGAGCAGACACATGCACATTTGTGGCCTGCTGGAGGTAATTTTGCAGGGCTCTGGCAGTGCTCCTCCTGCTCCTCCTTGCACAAAGGCATTTGCACAACAGCATGTGAAGTTTATTGGCTACTAGGAAATTAAATTATAGAAGAGGCATGCAAAAGCCGTTAGCGTTCGACATTCAACTACACATTTAGTTGAATGGTCCTTCTGTGGCTCAGTTGGTTGAGCATGGCGCTTGTAACGCCAGGGTAGTGGGTTCGATTCCCGGGACCACCCATACGTAGAATGTATGCACACATGACTGTAAGTCGCTTTGGATAAAAGCGTCAGCTAAATGGCATATATTATTATTATATTATTTAATCATATATAACTGGTTAAAATACATATAGTTGGCGTGTCTCATATGTACACATGAAAATACTAATAATATGAGCCTTAGTTTGCCCCTGTTGTTCCCCAGCATGATGGTACTTGAGAGGTGCTGGTCTCCAACCACTCCGGTTGAATTCTTTTCATAATAAAATGTTTGTGTCCCAGTCCAGATGTTGCCTTCGTCCAGGTCCCTCCTAGCAGTTGACTCGAGGGTGGCGGACCTGCTTCACCAAACGTGTATGTCATAGTCCTGAATGCATTCATTGTGAAGCTGTTCTGTAACTACCTCAGATTATGTTTCAGGAAAGGGGTATGCTTTGAATATGTTAAACAGGGCTAAATCTTAGCAATTTCTGTATTTTAACCAAAACTGTTCTAGTTTCTGGGGTGTCTTGAAACTGGCTTCAATTGATTTCTGTAGCCCTGGGGGTTTCACCAGGCAATTGAGGTCAGACAGCACACAGGCCATACTTCTCTGGAGATCTGCTTTGCTGAATCCAGATCTGCTTTGTGGTCTGGCGGTTGTTGTTGCTGTTCTTGCTGCTCCATGTCGATTGGTGGCTCCATCCTCAGCAGCCTCCTCTGGGAGTCAGGTCGGGCCACGGTCAAGACATGGTACTAGCCTAGTCCGATGGACTAGGGGAACAGCGCCAGCCAGGGTCAAGCCACTGTTACTAGCACTGTTCTCTAATCGGTCCGAAGAAAAGAGATAGAGTGGGACACAATTCCGGGGAGTCATATTATTCAGTCATATCATTAAGTCATGTTATTAATATAATATTAGAATATGTAATATGCATAAATATTCAAGAAAATTCTACATTTGCAGTATACAAACTTAACATGATGAATAGGAATGACATTTACTCTAACATTACTCTAGCAGGTGGCCAAGAAGAAATATCTGAAAGCCCCACCTCCAATAAGCCATGCCACCGAGACAGCCTCTTTCATTTTCCATCCCTCTCTCTCACTTCCTCTGACGCTCAGATTAGATTTATTCTAGTTCCTGAAAGTTCTTTAATTACAAAGGGAGATGGTGGTTTTACAATCCCCCGCTAACACTGAGCTAGAGGAGATCAAGGAACAGGAGCTGCAGCTGTAGGAGCAGGGAACAACCACTTATCTCAGTAATGGTGCCCCAGGAGAACACAGAGATCAGTAAAGATACAGAGAGGAACAGAAGAGAGACCCTTTGAACTCTGACTGAGACAAGATGGTTTCCTACTCATTTACCTATGCTACAAAGACAAGCTCGCACATACACGTATGCACAGAAGCACACACACACACTGAGTTTTAAATCTGAACTCAAAATGTATGATCTCTGCCCATTTTTTCAATTCCCCCTCTATTTTTGATTCCTTTTTTCTTTTCTTCAGACTGAGTTCAGCAAGAGACATTAATTCTACACTGGTGATGTGGAAATTCTTACATAGGACACTTAAAGTCAATATTAGATTTATTGTCAGCAAGCTGGAGAGGTCACAGTCAAACTTAGATGCATAAGTACCGGTCTGAAGTGAGCTCCCCAAGGGTGTTCTTTACATAGAGCCTTATGTACTGCTATCTAAACCCACTGGTTCCGTCTTCTACTTAAATAACATATTCTGGGCGTTCTGACAGATTTTCCTCCGGAAGGCCCCCGATCGCTTGACCAGACACAGACAGGAACCAAGGATTGTATAATGACACCAAAGATAAGATGCACAATGTAAAATTTCCTTTATACTGGTTTCAAGATAATGTATATTTTCTTTGTTTCTTTTGAGACAAGGACCTATCAGTCTAACGTCACTTACTCAAAGTCCCCACTGCCACCAAAACCAATTTGTGCTGCGACCAGTTAACTCATCTACTCCTTCCCACACACACATAGCTATATTCCAAACACTCCCTCCTCCTCCCATACACACACACAACTCTATTCCAAACACTCCCTCCTCCCATACACACACACACAACTCTATTCCTAACACTCCCTCCTCCCATACACACACACACTCTATTCCAAACACTCCCTCCTCCTTCCATACACACACACAACTCTATTCCTAACACTCCCTCCTCCTCCCATACACACACACAATTCTATTCCTAACACTCCCTCCTCCCATACACACACACAACTCTATTCCAAACACTCCCTCCTCCTTCCATACACACACACAACTCTATTCCTAACACTCCCTCCTCCTTCCATACACACACACAACTCTATTCCAAACACTCCCTCCTCCCATACACACACACAACTCTATTCCAAACACTCCCTCCTCCTTCCATACACACACACAACTCTATTCCTAACACTCCCTCCTCCTTCCATACACACACACAACTCTATTCCAGACCTGTCAACATGCACGCATTTTGCGTACCAACTACGTAAGTCTCTGTCCATGTACGCAGGTACGAGATTCGAGTTAAAAGTATGCATAAATTAATAGGGCCTGATCTTATCTATTTTTTTTTAAAGTCAAACATTTTAATTAAAAATATATCCACTGAGTAAATCCAACATCCCGATTCTCAAGCTACAGTCGTGGCCAAAAGTTTGGAGAGTGACACACAAATATTGATTTTCACAAAGTTTGTTGCCTCAGTGTCTTTAGATATTTTTGTCAGATGTTACTATGGAATACTGAAGTATAATTACAAGCATTTCATAAGTGTCAAAGGCTTTTATTGACAATTACATGAAGTTGATGCAAAGAGTCAATATTTGCAGTGTTGACCCTTCTTTTTCAAGACCTCTACAATCCGCCCTGGCATGCTGTCAATTAACTTCTGGGCCACATCCTGACTGATGGCAGCGCATTCTTGCATAATCAATGCTTGGAGATTGTCAGAATCTGTGGGTTTTTGTTTGTCAACCCGCCTCTAGAGGATTGACCACAAGTTCTCAATGGGATTTAAGGTCTGGGGAGTTTCCTGGCCATGGACCCAAAATATATATGTTTTGTTCCCGAGCCACTTAGTTATCACGTTTGCCTTATGGCAAGGTGCTCCATCATGCAAGAAAAGGCATTGTTAGTCACCAACCTGTTCCTGGATGGTTGGGAGAAGTTGCTCTCAGAGGATGTGTTGGTACCATTCTTTATTCATGGCTGTGTTCTTAGGCAAAATTGTGAGTGAGCCCACTCCCTTGGCTGAGAAGCAACCCCACACACGAATGGTCTCAGGATGCTTTACTGTTGGCATGACGCAGGACTGATGGTAGCGCTCACCTTGTCTTCTCCGGTCAAGCTTTTTCTGGATGCCCTAAACAATCGGAAAGGGGATTCATCAGAGAAAATAACTTTACCCCAGTCCTCAGCAGTCCAATCCCTGTACCTTTTGCAGAATAACAGTCTGTCCCTGATGTTTTTCCTGGAGAGAAGTGGCTTCTTTGCTGCCCTTCTTGACACCAGGCCATCCTCCAAAAGTCTTCGCCTCATTGTGCGTGCAGATGCACTCACACCTGCCTGCTGCCATTCCTGAGCAAGCTCTGTACTGGTGGTGCCCCGATCCCGCAGCTGAATCAACTTTAGGAGACGGTCCTGGCGCTTGCTGGACTTTCTTGGGCACCCTGAAGTCTTCTTCACAACAATTGAACCGCTCTCCTTGAAGTTCTTGAAGAGCTGATAAATGGTTGATTTAGGTGCAATCTTACCGGCAGCAATATCCTTGCCTGTGAAGCCCTTTTTGTGCAAAGCAATGACGACGGCAATGACGAGGAAAAACAATGATTCCAAGCACCACCCTAATTTTGAAGCTTCCAGTCTGTTATTCGAACTCAATCAGCATGACCGAGTGATATCCAGCCTTGTCCTCGTCAACACTCACACCTGTGCTAATGAGAGAATGACTTGATGTCAGCTGGTCCTTTTGTGGCAGAGCTGAAATGCAGTGGAAATGTTTTTTTGGTGATTCAGTTCATTTGCATGGCAAAGAGGGACTTTGCAATGAATTGCAATTCATCTGATCATTCTTCATAACATTCTGAAGTATATGCAAATTGCCATCATACAACCTGACGAAACAGACTTTGTGAAACTGTATATTTGTGTCATTCTCAAAACTTTTGGCCACGACTGTACAGCACATAGACATACATGGAGTTTGTGTCAATGAACATGGAGATTAATACATCCTTATTCGATGTAGCTACCCCATGTCTGCCCCTCCTCCTGTTTGTTGTGATGCTGAGTTTCCCGGCTGCCAGCTGTACGTAAATATATAGACTAATCCCTTTTCGACTCTGTGTGTTGTGGAAAGGTAAACACTAATTGTTTCAAGCTAATGTTTAGCGAACATAAGATAGACATTCAGTGGGCTCTAATGTGCCAGCAGTTCACTCGCATTTGCTAGTGAAAGAAATGACATACAAATATGAAAAATAACTGTGAGCATTTGTGAGAGGGTGATATACAATTCTGCTTCTCATTAGTTGTATTCTACACGTAACATTATGAGGATCACGCAACCTGATCACGCAACCTGATCACGCAACCTGATCACGCAACCTGATCACGCTCACCTGATCACGCAACCTGATCACGCAACCTGATCACGCAACCTGATCACGCAACCTGATCACGCAACCTGATCACGCAAGACTGTAACTGTAATTATGATCCACGTCACAAAACAGCCATATAAAAGTATGATTCAAAATAAATATAAACTTCTTGGAGTCGGGAGTTTAGAAGACTGATTAAGAATGACTGATTGCGTGTCCAGTATTAGCTATAGAGGTAATGCTTCTAAAATGTCTTTGCAATACATTTGAGATTTTTTTCAATTTCCGAAAAGCTGCAAAGAAATACAATAGGCACCTTTACATAGGCTGAAGCACCGGTCTCTTCTAGTGAACAGCTCAGATTCCCCTTGCAGTAGCCTACTTAAGCCTACTTAAGCCTACTTAAGTCTTGTGTAGCCAGTCTGTGTCAATGCATCATTTGTTTTTGTTGTTATGTTTTCAAAATGATTTTGCTGTTAGTGTTGATTAGGAACCGTGTCTAAATAGCCAATATTTGTGAGCTGGCCCTAGAGATTGGTCCTGTTTGAGAGGTGACAAGTTCTTCTACATTAGAGAATAAACTTGGGGACATGTGTGAAGAAAAACGTTATAGATAATTATCACCTTCCTACACTGTACATGTAATGGGATAAACATACGGATAATCTGTGCTAATTCCACAAAACATATATTTATTTATACGTTCTGTACTTATTAGTATGAATATTTTATTTATGTTTTGTAAATACCTTATCAGAGGACCGAACCGAACCAGGTGTGATCCAATTTGCCGCGCGTGTCTCGTACTCTAAAAAGTTGGACAGGGATGGCAGGTCCGCTATTCCTCACACTCCTTCCATGAACACACAACTCTATTCCTAACACTCCTTCTTCCTCCCATGCACACACACGACTATATTCCCAACACACAGGTTAATGTTGGAAATACAGACAACTGCCTTCAACAAACCAAACAATTACACAGATCGCTTTTAATATCTCAAATGTTCCCAATGCAACTTCATTACGGTAATTAAAACGAACAAAGGGAGAGAAAGAAAAGCATTGTTAAGATTCAAGTGCATCCCCAGATGGAGCCCTCTTTCCAATATAGTGCTTTTGACCACATCATTTGATTTGATTTTTTTGATTTTGATTTGATTTGATCACCCAGCGGGATCTGGTTAGAAATAGTCCACGCAGAAAATATGCGGACGTTAAAATCTGTCAAGGTAAAATGTGTTGTGGATGTTATGTTGGAATGTTGATTCTGTTGAGGTTAACACCAGCGGAATTAAAAGTGACCCCACACGCAGTGAATAAATTAAGTGTTATTTAATCACAGCCTAATCAACAACGTGTGGCGTTGTTGTTAGTCGACTATGTTGAGTTAATTTCCGTTGACTCTCTCAGCGTGAAAAATGTCTCGGTCCCAAGGTAATTCTCCGTTAATTAACATGAAGACATTTAGCCTCTCCGGGCACCCATGCATACACAGAAAATTCACACGCAGCTATGAAAAGTGTTGAGTCTGTGGACCCATATAGACACTGGACTATATTTGATAGTGACAGAGACATGGTTGTTGCATTTATCCATGTTCAGATCCCACAGATGTCACCAAGTGAGATCATCTTACAAATACAGCTGCAGTCCGAAGTCTACATACACTTCAGTTGGAGTCATTAGCACTCATGTTTCAACCACTCCACACATTTCTTGTTAACAAGCTATAGTTTTGGCTTGAGACAAGTACTTTTTCCAACAATTGTTTACAGACAGATTATTTCACATATAATTCACTGTATCACAATTCTAGTTGGTCAGAAGTTTACATACACTAAGTTAAATGTGCCTTTAAACAGCTTGGAAAATTCCACAAAATGATGTCATGGCTGTAGAAGCTTCTGATAGGCCAATTGACATAATTTGAGTCAATTGGAGGTGTACCTGTGGATATATTTCAAGGCCTACCTTCAAACCCAGTGCCTCTTTGCTTGACTTCATGGGAAAAACAAAAGAAATCAACCAAGACCTCAGAAAGAAAATTATAGACCTCCACAATTCTGGTTTGTCCCTGGGAGAAATTTGCTAATACAACTCACGCAAATTTCTGAAGGTACCACGTTCATCTGTACAAACAATTGCAAGTATAAGCACCATGGGACCACGCAGCCATCATACAGCTCAGGAAGGAGATGCATTTTGTCTCTTAGAGATGAACGTACTTCAGTGCGAAAAGTGCAAATCAATCCCAGAACAACAGCAAAAACCCTGTGAAGATGCTGGAGGAAACAGGTACAAAAATATCTATATCCACAGTAAAATGAGTCCTATTTCGACATAACCTGAAATTCCGCTCAACAAGGAAGAAGCCACTGTCCAAAACCGCCATTAAAAAAAGCCAGAATACGGTTTGCAACTGCACATGGGGAAAAATATCGTACTTTTTGGAGAAATGTCCTCTGGTCTGATGAAACAGAAATAGAACTGTTTGGCCATAATGCCATCATTATGTTTGGAGGAAAAAGGGGGGGCTTGCAAGCTGAAGAACACCATCCCAACCGTGAAGCACGGGGGTGGCAGCATCATGTTGTGGGGGTGCTTTGCTGCAGGAGGGACTGGTGCACTTCACAAAAAGAAGGCATCATGAGGGAGTAAAATTATGTGGATATATTGAAGCAACATCTCATAACTGGCTCATCTCATCACAAAGCCCTGACCTCAATCCCATAGAATATTTGTGGGCAGAACTGAAAAAGCATGTGCGAGCAAGGAGGCCTACAAACCTGACTCAGTTACACCAGCTCTGTCAGTAGGAATGGGCCAAAATGCATCCAACTTATTGTGGGAAGCTTGTGGAAGGCTACCTGAAACGTTTGACCCAAGTTAAACATTTGAAAGGCAATGCTACCAAATACTAATTGAGTGTATGTGAACTTCTGACCCACTGGGAATGTGATGAAAGAAATAAAACCTGAAATAAATATTATTCTGACATTTCACATTCTTAAAAAATAAAATGGTGATCCTATCTGACCTTATTTATACACTTTTGTAATATTTCTGTAATGCATATGTATACAGTGGGGCAAAATTGTATTTAGTCAGCCACCAATTGTGCAAGTTCTCCCACTTAAAAATATGAGAGAGGCCTATCATTTTCATCATAGGTACACTTCAACTATGACAGACAAAATCACATTGTAGGATTTTTTTTTATGAATTTATTTGCTAATTATGGTGGAAAAATAAGTATTTGGTCACCTACAAACAAGCACGATTTCTGGCTCTCACAGACCTGTAACTTCTTCTTTAAGAGGCTCCTCTGTCCTCCACTCGTTACCTGTATTAATGGCACCTGTTTGAACTTGTTATCAGTATAAAAGACACCTGTCCACAACCTCAAACAGTCACACTCCAAACTCCCCTCCCCCTCCCCTTATTTTGAGGGCCTAACTTTACCATAATCAGGGGCATGAAGCTCATACCCATCACTCTGAACCAAAACTACACCCATCATGATCATATTTACCAGCACGCTCTATCGTAGGTTGATTGTTTGAATAGTTTGTTTCAATATTTGTTTGTGCATTGATTGATTGATGAATCTTATGCTACTCAACAATAAATAACATACATTTTTCTAAACTAATACAATCAGGTAGTTTGATTTTTTTTTTTTTTTTGCAAAAGGCAACGGAAATGTTTGTTCCAGTTTAAATTCTTTATCTAGTCTCCACACAACATTTGTATGCTGTGGCGGACAACAAATCAAATCAAATTGTATTTGTCACTTGCGCCGAAGACAACATTCCTTACAGTGAAATACTTACTTATAATCTTTTAACCATCAATGCTGTTTACATTTGAAAAAGTCTTAAAACAAACTGAAGTACACAATATAAAATATGAAAATAAAATGTAATAAAAAATTAAACAACAGTAGCAGGCTGTATACAGTAGCTACCGGTACAGTCAATGAGTCAATAATGTGTTGTATATTTATGTAGATAGAGGTAAAGTGACCATGCTTGGATAATAGGCAGAGTTGCATCAGCATAAAAATGGGGGGTGGGATGGGGACAATGCAAATAGTTTGGGTAGCCATTTGATTAGCTGTTCAGGAGTCTTACGGTTTGGGGATATAAACTGTCAAGAAGTCTTTTGGACCTAGATTTGGCACTCTGGTACCGCTTGCCGTGTGGTAGCAGAGAGAACAGTCTATGACTAGGGTGGCTGGAGTCTTTGGCAATTTTTTGGACCTTCCTCTGACACCTCCTGGTATAGGGGTTCTGGATGGCGGGAAGCTTTGCCCCAGTGATGTACTGGGCCATACACACTACCATCTGTAGTGCCTTGCGGTCGGAGGCTGAGCAGTTGACATACCAGGCGGTGATGCAACCAGTCAGGATGCTCTCGATAGTGCAGCCGTAGAACTTTTGAGGATCTGAAGACCCATGACAAATCTTTTCAGTCTCCTGAGGGGGAAAAGGTTTTGTTGTGCCCTCTTCACGACTGTCTTGATGTGTTTGGACCATGATAGTTTGTTGGTGATGTGGAAACCAAGGAACTACAGCCCCGTTGATGAGAATGGGGCCGAGCTCTATCCTTTTTCTGTAGTCCACAGTCATCTACTTTGTCTTGATCACGTTGAGGGAGAGGCTGTTATCCTGGCACCACACTGCCATGTCTCTGACCTCCTCCCTATAGGTTGTCTAATTTTTGTCGGTGATCAGGCCTACCACTGTTGTGTCATCAGCTAACTTTATGATGGTGATGGAGTCGTGCTTGGCCATGCATTCATGGGTGAACAGGGAGTACAGGAGGGGATTGAGCACACACCCCTGAGGAATCCTTGTGTTGATGATCAGTGTGGCAGATGTTTTGATATGTACCCTTACCACCTGGGGGCGGTCCGTCGGGATGTCCAGGATCCAGTTGCAGAGGGAGGTGTTTTGTCCCAGGGTATTTAGCTTAGTGATGAGCTTTGTGGGCATTATGGTGTTGAACACTGAGCTGTAGTCGATGAATAGGATTCTCACGTAGGTGTTCCTTTTGTCCAGGTGGGAAAGGGCAGTGTAGGGCACAGTAGGTCTGGGATAATGGTGTTGATGTGAGCCATGAGCAGCCTTTCAAAGCACTTCATGGCTACAGATGTGAGTGCCACAGGTCGATAGTCATTTAGGCAGGTCACCTTTGTGTTCGTGGGCACAGGGACTATGGTGGCCTGCTTGAAACATGTTGGTATTACAGACTAGGTCAGGGACAGGTTGAAAAGTCAGTGAAGACACTTGCCATTTGGTCACCGTATGCTCGGAGAACACGTCCTGGTAATCTGCTTGGCCCTGTGGCCTTGTGAATGTTGACCTGTTTAAAGGTTTTACTCACATCTGCGACGGACAGCGTGATCACACAGTCGTCCAGAACAGCTGATGCTCTCATGCATGCTTTTGTGTCGCTTGCCTCGAAGCGAGCATAAAAGGCATTTAGCTCGTCTGGTAGGCTTGTGTCACTGGGCAGCTAGCGGCTGTGCTTCCCTTTGTAGTCCATAATGGTTTGCAAGCCCTGCAACATCCGACAAGTGTGTGATTCAATCTTAGTCCTGTATTGACGCTTTGCCTGTTTGATGGTTCGTCGGAGGGCATAGCAGAATTTCTTGTAAGCTTCCGGGTTAGAGTCCCGCTCCTTGAAAGCGGCAGCTCTACCCTTTAGCTCAGTGCGGATGTTGCCTGTAATCCATGGCTTCTGGTTGGGGTATGTACTATGGGGACAATGTCATCTATACACTTTTTCATGAAGCCGATGACTGATGTGGTGTACTCCTCAATGCCATCGGAAGAATCCCCAAACATATTCCAGTCAGTGCTAGCAAAACAGTCCTGTAGCTTATTATCTGCGTCATATGACCACTTCCTTATTGAGTGAGTCACTGGTACTTCCTGCTTTAATTTTTGCTTGTAAGCAGGAATCAGGAGGATAGAGTTATGGTCAGATTTGCCAAATGGAGGGTGAGGGAGAGCTTTGTACGCATCTCTGTGTGTCGAGTAAAGGTGGTCTAGAGTTTTTTTTCCTCTGGTTGCACATTTAACATGCTGGAAGAAATCAGGTCAAACGGATTTAAGTTTCCCTGCATTAATGTCTGGATGAGCATTTTCTTGTTTGCTTATAGCCTTATAGAGCTTGTTGAGTGCCGTCTTAGTGCCAGCATCAGTTTGTGGTGGTAAATAGACCACTACAAAAAATATAGATGAAAACTCTCTTGGTAAATAATGTGGTCTTCAGCTTATCATGAGAAACTCTACCTCAGGCAGGCAAAACCTCAAGATTTCCTTAATATTAGATTTCGTGCACCAGCTGTTATTTACTAATAGATACAGACTGCTACCCCTTGTCTTACCGGAGGCATCTGTTCTATCTTGCCGATGGCCTGAACCCCGCCAGCTGTAGATTATCCATTACGTTTTCAGCCACAACTTCACAGTTTTTAATGTCCTGTTGGTAGGATAGTCCTGATCAGATCTCATCCATTTTGTTATCCAATGATTACACGTTGGCTAATAGGACTGATGGTAGAGGGGGATACCTCACTCTCCGTCGGATCCTTACAAAGCACCCCGACCTATGTCCCCAATATCTCCGCCTCTTCTTCATGCGAATGACGGGGATTTGGCCCTTGTCAGGTGTCTGAGAAATTATTTCCCATCCGATTCGTTAAAGGAAACATCTTCGTCCAGTACGAGGTGAGTAGTCGCTGTCATGATATCCAGAAGCTTTTTTCGGTCATAAGAGACGGTAGCGGAAACATTATGTCCAAAATAAGTTACAAATAACACAAAAAAAACATGCACAATTGCACAATTAGTTTGGAGCCCATAAAACAGCAGCCATTTCTTCCGGAGCCATCCAAGTAGAGGAAGATGGGTCAAATGGGAGGGATTCTAAGAGGAGTGGTGTGAGTAGTAGATCTGAATCAGTACAGATGGATAGGCCGACAAGTGATATATGCTTCAGTAAGTTTAGATTTTTTTGCATTTATAGCAATGGTTAACAACTGTACTGCAGGGATGGAACGTAAGTCACAGAAAATGTAGGTTGTGGTGGCAGCTGCAGAGAGGTATTTGGGTGTATGAGACATGACATCAGAAGAGTTACAGGGTGTGTTGAGTGGTGGTGCCCCGTCCGTAGGACTAGATAGATTGAAATATTGGAGTAGGGTGGTGGGTTTTTAGTGAGTGTAGGGTTAGATGGTAGGGTATTTGTTGATTTATTTGTATTTTCAAGGGCGTTATACTCCATTCTGGTAAGTGGCGGTAATGCAACATTTATTGAATGCCAGGCACCATTAAACTTCATTGAAGAAGAAGACTACTTTCCTAAATATAGCACTCATTCTGAATGCTGGTTGCAGGTGAATAAAAATTCCAATGGTTGAATATCTGTCTGGTTTCCAATAGGAATTACACATCACTTTGCAAGTCGGCGTAATGTGATTTGCAGGTAGGGTTGCAAAATTGTTCAACCTACTTGCAGGCCAGATGTGGCCTGAGGTATGAACTGGGGTACAATGGAAAACATACAGTTCCCTTCAGGAACAAATCTTAAACTTTATTCTGAGAGTGCAATACAATTATGGCCTGAAACGTGTTGTTTATACAGGCCACATCAGGCCCGGGAAAGTCACATTATGCTGGCTTGCAAAATGATGTGTAATTCCTATTTGAATCCAGCCAGTGTGGAGATATCCAACTCAAGCAGAAGAGAAATTATGATAAGAACAGACGAGACATGCAGTTCCAGCTTTGTGATCGGGTGTGGCTTCGCTCTCATCCTTACTCGAAAGCTGAACAATTCTTCTCGGCCAAGCTCGCTCCTAAATGGCAAGGACCATATAGGATTGTGGAGCAGATGGGCCCTTTGAACTACCGAGTGGTGAAAGAGGACACAGGTGAAGATATGCGCATTGTCCATGTCTCACGCCTTAAGGCCTGTTACCCCTCGGCTGAGGAATTGGAGGCGATTGAGCGCCACAAGGTCCTGGATATCTTTGAAGAGGATAGTGAGGATACTTTTCTCGGATTCCCAGACCCAGAAATCGCACACCTTAAGGCCTGTGACCCCTCAGCTGAGGAGCGTGAGCTCCAAAAGTCAGGAATATTTTTGTAGAGGAAAGCGATGAGGAGACCTTTCTCAGTTTCCCCGACCAAGATGTGCCTCCCAGGGCAATGGTCGGCTTTTTCCAGGGGAGCGGGTGTGTGACGGCCTCAAATTTTTCTGAACCGTCTCAGTGCAACTCCTTCCAATAGGGCGCTTTCCCTTTAATTCCCAATTAAATAGCCAGCATCAGCTGCGTGAAAGTGGGGTTGTGATGGAGACGTGACTGAGGATGTGTTCAACCCTCAGTTCCGAAGCTTCTCTATTCCGTTTGTTTTGTTGCCGTTAAACGTGTGTTTTGTAGCCTAAGAGAGTTTACCCAGGATCGGATCCACTCTTTGTGTCCGTGGACTACAATAGGATTGTCTGACTGACCACAACCTTTTTGTATACGGTATTTCATTTGTTTTGATGTGAGGTATACTGTGATGATTTATGTAGTTAGTTGTAGTTGAGGACTTAGTAAGAGTTGATACGCTTTAAAGTTCTGTGGTAAAATTATTGTTATATTGATTGTATGTTTAATACTGGGTTTACGCTACACTGAATGAACGGACAAACATTGCGTGACAAAAGTCACTTGAGTTCACTGAACTCCTTTACCGGGCTGGACTCTTTGTAGACCCGAGGTACAGGACATTTCTGGAGGAACCAGAACTCATTGTGATATTATATTATATGTGTGTGTAATCATTGTTGTTGCTAATACAACTCACGCAAAAGAATATAGTTGTTTTTGAAGTTCTTTCCAATGTTTTAAGGGTTTATGAAAAGTTTATTTCCATCCTGACTTTTACATAAGTCCTTTGTATTGATGTAGACTTGACGGACCAGATGGGACTCATTCCCTCCCAAACCAAAAGGAGAAACCAATGTTTTCTCTGGTAGGCACAACCTACCTGGCACCCCTATAAATAATAACCTCAAGTCAAAACCGTTACAAGCTTTACACTTAGCAGTGTGTTAATTTAACACTGTTCTGGTGTCTATATGGTTCCACAGACTCAACACTTTCAGTATTTATTTAACACTCAGTGTTAAATTGTTATTTTAACACTGAAGAATTTGCTCTGTACACAGCAAATTGACCAGTGTTAATTTTTAAGTGTAACATTTTTAGTGTTGATTCAGGAGGTAAATTCACTCTGTAATAGTGAAATTAACATTTAGTGGGTAAAATAACCCCCAGTGTTAGTTTTAATAACCAAAGGTATTGTTTTACACTGTGGAGAGTAAAAAAGTCCCATCAAAACCACACCCCTTTACAATCATATTTCCCAGTATGCTCTGCTTTAAAATAATATTTTTATTATCAGTGTTTTTGCATGTTCATTGATTGATTCATCTTATGCAACACAAAGATAAATAACATAAATGTTTCTAAACTACTGCATTCAGTTAGATACATTTATTGCACCCGTTACTGAAATGGTTGTTCCGGTTTCAATGATTTAGGTCGTGTTTTAACTATATGAATTCACTTAATAAAAATGTCTATTGAATTCTAATTGGCTGGATTTGAATAGGAATTACACATCCCTTTGCAACTCATCATAATGTGACTAATGTGGCCAGTACACCAGGAGTTTACTAACAACACTGTGTTAAGGCTAGGCTATTAAGGCTTTGATATATGTAATATATCGTCATAGCTTCATTTTCATAATAACGTTTACCCTAAAACTCACCTGGGTGAAAGACCCAGGCCTTTAAAAGTAAAGAATTTAGCTATGAAAAATGTGAATAGACTTTACTCCCTAGTGCTAAAACAGCCCAAAATGATTTTCTGTAAATCTGCAGGTGTTAATTCTCTTACAGTGAGAAAGTGTAACCAAGTCAAATCAAATGTATTTATATAGCCCTTCATACATCAGCTGATTTCTCAAAGTGCTGTACAGAAACCCAGCCTCAACCCCCAAACAGCAAGCAATGCAGGTGTAGAAGCACGGTGGCAAGGAAAAACTCCCTAGAAAGGCCAAAACCTAGGAAGAAACCTAGAGCGGAACCAGGCTATGTGGGGTGGCCAGTCCTCTTCTGGCTGTGCCGGGTGGAGATTATAACAGAACATGGCCAAGATGTTCAAATGTTCATAAATGACCAGCATGGTCAAATAATAATAATAAGGCAGAACAGTTGAAGCTGGAGCAGCAGCACAGTCAGGTGGACTGGGGACAGCAAGGAGTCATCATGCCAGGTAGTCCTGAGGCATGGTCCTAGGGCATACTTAAAGAGAGAGCATACTTAAATTCACACAGGACACCGGATAGGACAGGATACATACTCCAGATATAACAAACTGACCCTAGCCCCCCGACACATAAACTACTGCAGCATAAATACTGGAGGCTGAGACAGGAGGGGTCAGGAGACACTGTGGCCCCATCCGATGATACCCCGGACAGGGCCAAACAGGAAGGATATAACCCCACCCCACCCCACCCACTTTGCCAAAGCACAGCCCCCACACCACCAGAGGGATATCTTCAACCACCAACTTACCATCCTGAGACAAGGCCGAGTATAGCCCACAAAGATCTCCGCCACGGCACAACCCAAGGGTGCGACACACACTAAGTGTGTCCAGTTTGCTCTATATCAAGTGTTATGTTTTACACTGTAGGTGTTGCATATTAGAGTAGAGCTATGCAAACACCACATTCGAGCTCCTTTGAACATTTTGAGAGTCAAATGGGGAACACTGCAACAGAGTTAAATCTTTAACACTTTCAAAAGTGTTATTTTCACATCAGTACAGTGAGACTCATGTTTACTGACAATAGTGTACGTTTGACACTTTCAGCGTTAGGGAATAGGGTGCCATTTGTGATGCAGCTCATCTCTGGCTAACAAGCTAATTACTGCCTCTCATCCAGTCTTGTCCCATTGGTATTTAATGAGAGAGAGGCATGCGTGCGTGTGTGTTGAATAAGAGGCGGGTGTTCCATTTAAGGACTCATCTCCAGCAACATCAGCTAATTAAACAACAACAGCCAAGAGAAATCAATGATTGAGAATGTTTCAGTTAATTAACATCTCCAACTATAGTCTCTCTCTGACTCTGCTTGTACCAAACTCCAGTTTTGCTCTCTGTCTTTGTTTATCTGCCTGTAACTCTGTCTGGCTATCGATCTAATTTAACTAAGGAATAACTATTTCCAAACAGATTGAGAAGCCATCTTTCCATAAAAGTTTATGGTTTTTGAGAAATAAGGTGTTCTCAATGTCCACGGAGCAATTGTATTCGGAACAAAATAAATCACCATTAGAAATCCCCTCAGAACCACTGGGGTTATCCAAACAACCTAATCTTTGTTCTACCACTGAAATACCAATACTTCTTTGAAGCTCAGAAGGTGAATATGGCAAGTTTATTGGTGTGTGACATGCGTGTTTGTTCACACGCACGCAGGCATGCCCCCACACACACACAAAATGGCTGGCAAGTTTATTGGTGTTTGACATGACGTGGTTTATAATGCGTGTTTGTTCTCCTCAGGCCCCTCAGTGAGCCTCCCAATTTATTATCTCAGCTGTGGAGAAAACAGTACATATCACTCTCGCACACTGCTCCCCCATGACAGGGAGGTATTATTACAGACACACACAAACACCTGCATGCACACACACACTCTCACACATACAGTGCACCTCAAATCCAGAGGTTGTTAGTTCAAATCCCAGGTGGGGTCATACTTTAGCTGAACAGCAAAAACATGTTTTTAAATATAACATGAATATAACATGAAGTGTTCCAAAAACATGTCTTTACATGTCAAATATAACATGAAGTGTTCCAAAAACATGTCTTTACATGTCAAATATAACATGAAGTGTTCCAAAAATATGTCTTTACATGTCAAATATAACATGAAGTGTTCCAAAAACATGTCTTTACATGTCAAATATAACATGAAGTGTTCCAAAAACATGTCTTTACATGTCAAATATAACATGAAGTGTTCCAAAAACATGTCTTTACATGTCAAATATAACATGAAGTGTTCCAAAAACATGTCTTTACATGTCAAATATAACATGAAGTGTTCCAAAAACATGTCTTTACATGTCAAATATAACATGAAGTGTTCCAAAAACATGTCTTTACATGTCAAATATAACATGAAGTGTTCCAAAAACATGTCTTTACATGTCAAATATAACATGAAGTGTTCCAAAAACATGTCTTTACATGTCAAATATAACGTGAAGTGTTCCAAAAACATGTCTTTACATGTCAAATATAACATGAAGTGTTCCAAAAATATGTCTTTACATGTCAAATATAACGTGAAGTGTTCCAAAAATATGTCTTTACATGTCAAATATAACATGAAGTGTTCCAAAAACATGTCTTTACATGTCAAATATAACATGAAGTGTTCCAAAAACATGTCTTTACATGTCAGATATAACATGAAGTGTTCCAAAAACATGTCTTTACATGTCAAATATAACATGACGTGTTCCAAAAACATGTCTTTACATTGTTTCCAAATGTGTGAAATCGTGATTTCTTTTCATGTGGTTCAACATATGTGACTGACCGTCTCGATTCGGTCTTATGTAGCAAAATTAGAAATTGTATTTTTCACATTGAATAAAAGTAGAGACTAGTAGAGGCTAGAAAATGGTATATCATACACTGCAGTTGAGGAACAATGGGAAAGTAATTCTGCTTTGAAAATTGATTAACTTGTAACTTTTGAGAAAATGGCCCTTGAACATTTTGGCACTGTACCTACTGGAGAGCTCTCCTTTGTCTCCACCCATTCAGCATCGTTCACACCCTCTTAAGCCTTAGCCCCACCCATTCAGCATCGTTCACACCCTCTTAAGCCTTAGCCCCACCCATTCAGCATCGTTCACACCCTCTTAAGCCTTAGCCCCACCCATTCAGCATCGTTCACACCCTCTTAAGCCTTAACCCCACCCATCTCTTTAAGAATTTACATGTGAGGCCATGTGGTAAACATGCACTATAACAAATAAAACCTTGTTTGCACAAGATATAGGAGGTGTTAACGGTACAGTGAAATGGTTATTTGCTTAGTAGCAAAATCAAAAATAGAGTGTCCAGATAAAAATATTTTATCATTATTAGATGACACTTACCCAACACACTAAATTGATGGGTCATGTGAAGGAAATGCTATAATCACCCCCAGCCACATCTAACTAAGTGGATGGGTCACTATTGTCTAGACATGTACACATGTTCATGAAATACAATAGATGGCTGTAATCACCCCCAGACACACCTGGCTAATTTGATGGGTCATGTAATAATCCGGCCGAAGTGGAGTCTTTAGTTTAGACATGTAGCTAGCTAGGTAGCTGGCTAAACAATGAACCGACATAATCCCAACTCATACTATTACCAATACAAACATAGCTCGGGGCGGCAGGGTAGCCTAGTAACCGGAAGGTTGCAAGTTCAAACCCCCGAGCTGACAAGGTGCAAATCTGTTGTTCTGCTCCTCAACAGGCAGTTAACCCACTGTTCCCAGGCCGTCTTTGAAAAGTTGTTCTTAATTGACTTGCCTAGTTAAATAAAGGTAAAATAAATCAAATAGTTGCATGTATCTAAAGCTAACAAACTAGGTTCAATGTTAGCTAACTAACATTAGGCTATAACTAGCAATGCAAATGACTTTCTGATTCAAATAATATTACAACACACATCATAAGCGTAACGTGAGCCAGCAAGCTAATGTTTGCTAGCTAACTAACAATACGCTTTAACTTGCAATAAAATTACTTTCTGACAAAATGTGACACTTATATCTGAAAATGAGCTAGTCTCTTACCCGTATACATGGATGAAAGCTTCACGGCAGACTGGAACCATTTAACTCTGTTTTGTTTGTAGCTACATCTTGTTTGGCCAGCGTTGTGTCAAGACACTCCAGTTCACACTGACCGTGGCGTGTGCAGAAGGTAGCTCATCACTTTTTTTTCCAACTGATCTGTCAATAGCGCCTGTGAAATTCAGGGCATCAATGTTGTTGTTGAGAAAAGTAGCAAAACTTTTGTAGTGCTCGATGGCTAACGTTATGTCTTTCTAAAATGGCGTGGTGGAAAGGACAGTCAACACATACTGTAAAGACAGACGCTACACGGCAGACCAATCCAAACTCATCTCCCAGCATGTCCAGCCCAGCCATTATCTCAGCCAATCATGGCGAGCAGGAAGGTTCCTGACTTTTTCCATGGCTAAACTGGTCCTTCTGTAGCTCAGTTGGTAGAGCATGGCGCTTGTAACGCCAGGGTAGTGGGTTCGATCCCCGGGACCACCCATACGTAGAATGTATGCACACATGACTGTAAGTCGCTTTGGATAAAAGCGTCTGCTAAATGGCATATATTATATTATTATTATTATTATAAACGAACCAGGTTCCTAATTGAACAATTTTATTCATGGATGGAATACAGGTTTGTTATTACGGCACATGAAAGTTCACATGTTCCAGAAGGCATTGTTGGCCAAAAACACATTTTGATAAAGAAATTTATGTTTATGTTCAAATGCCTGTGAAGTAGTGACGTGTGACAGACGCCGAGTTTCCTGAAACAAATCTCATATGATAACATGAAACTACACTGTTATTTTACAGTCATATGGTACATTTCTACAGTAATAGGATAATGTATTAATGCTTTGCTATATATTTACTGTCAATCGCAATGGACTTGGGTACTATTTGACAAGTCCTGTAAATGAAAACTTCTTAAGGATCGGTGTTCCTCTAGCGGGACAACTTAAGGTGAAACTGGAGGGCTAGCAATTCAAATAAATAATCATTCATATTATGGATTTTAAACATTTAGGTACAGTTGAAGTAGGACGTTTACATACACTTAGGTTGGAGACACTAAAACTACTTTTTTTCAACCACTCCACAAATGTCTTGTTAACAAACTATAGTTTTGGCAAGTCGGTTAGGACATCTACTAATTTTTCCAACAATTGTTTACAGACAGATTATTTCACTTATAATTCACTGTATCACAATTCCAGTGGGTCAGAAGTTGACATACACTAAGTTGACTGTGCCTTTAAACAGCTTGGAAAATTCCAGGAAATGAGGTCAAGGCTTTAGAAGCTTCTGATAGGCCAATTGACATAATTTAAATCAATTGGAGGTGTACCTGTGGATGTATTTCAAGGCCTACCTTCAAACTCAGTGCATCTTTGCTTGACATCATAGGAAAATCAAAAGAAAAAAACTGTAGACCTCCACAGGTCTGGTTCATCCTTGGGAGCATTTAACAAAAGCCTGAAGGTACCACGTTCATCTGCACAAACAATAGTATGCGAGTATAAATGTCACTCCAAAAGGCTTTCGGAGCCATCATCGACTCAGTGGGTTTTGTCCAACATGTCTCTGGACCCACTCACTGTCACAGTCATACTCTGGACCTAGTTTTGTCCCATGGAATAAATGTTGTGGATCTTAATGTTTCTCCTCATAATCCTGGACTATCGGACCACCATTTTATTACGTTTGCAATTGCAACAAATAATCTGCTCAGACCCCAACCAAGGAACATCAAAAATCATGCTATAACTTCACAGACAACACAAAGATTCCTTGATGTCCTTCCAGATTCCCTCTGTCTACCCAAGGACGCCAGAGGACAAAAATCAGTTAACCACCTAACTGAGGAACTCAGATCCATAACTTGTTGGGAAGGGAGGGGGCGATGACGTCAAAGTTGCCCCAACTTTCAGGATTTCAAAACTTGTTTGGAAGATTGCCTGCCCTGTGAGTTCTCTTATACTCACAGGCATAATTCAAACGGTTTTTAGAAACGTCAGAGTGTTTTCTATCCAAGATTAATAATAATATGCATATATTAGCAATTTAGGACATATCTTGATGCAGTTCACTATGGGCACGCAATTCATCCAAAGGGGAAATACTGCCCCCTATCTCTATCAGGTTTTAAGGAATGGTTCACTCGTCTTTCAGATAAACTCCCAGAAGTGAATGATGGAAGTTAATTATGGTTGATGACACCCCCTTCAACTTGCATGTTGCAAACAGACCCAACTCAACTTGTAACCTCATCTTTGATTGACGGAAAAAAACAACATGGCGGTGCGCACCCATCGTGGGATTACTTAAACATTTGACAAGTGTTTTACTCAATTATTTCAATCACTGGTGAGGTCACCTGGGATGTGATGATTTGTAAATAGTAATTGATATTAGTTCATTCATATTATGGTTTCTGTCAGCCGAGAGTTAGCAAAATATGATCGCTTGTGTTGGGTCACTCTTCCTCAATTAGCGCTACGACTAATGTAGTCTATTTTTTCTGTTGGAAACCAGCTCAAACGCTGACTGTTGCATCAATCGTAACTGGATCTAAATAAGTGTTCTGTTCATACTGGTTTGAGAGTATGCTGCAGTGACCACTGTAGAATTATCACACCCGTGTGTTCGTACATGTCAAGGGTCTCAGCAGTGTCACCAGACGTTTTTTTTTTACCAAGAACATATATCCACACACTCTAAAAAATAAGAGTTGGATATGGTACAGTGCTGTTCCCTGGTTTACAAAGGTCAAAGGTACACAAGGTACCTTCAGAGATACACCTATGAACACACATGGTACTGGTCAGTACATTTTAGGGTACATGTGTGAGTATCTAGTGTATTGGTACATTTTCCTACCCAAAATATTACATATAAAGCTGCATTTGTAACCATGTGTGAGGTGGGAATTTACCAGTTGTGAAATGGCAATTGGCTAATGGAAAACAAGCTGCGCATCCATAAACTAAAAGTATAGCTATCATGCTTGTCAACAAATTGTAGAGTAAAAAAAAAATAATAAATTGCTATTTATACATGATGTTTTGTTATTAGATTTATTTGCCAAAAATGCTGAGGTCAGCGTGTGGTAAGCTCAGGGATGATGGACTCGTTTCCCACTATTAATTATAATAATTACCTACTGTGCATTTTCCAGTAGCTTAATGGAAGCTGGTTCACAGGAAGTTCATGTTTAATTTTCAATAACTTACAGTGAACTACTCTGAACAAAAATATAAACGCAAAATGCAACAATTTCAAATATTATATATACACGTGGTCTGCGTTTAACATTTTTTTCTTGGGCCCTTTTTTCTCTCCAATTGCAGTCTTGCCCCATCGCTGCAACTTCCGTACGGACTCGGACGATGCAAAGGTCAAGAGCCATGCATCCTTAGAAACCCTGCCAAGCCGTACTGCTCGCTTACCCCGGAAGCCAGCCACACCAATGTCCAGCCAGCTGCCGACCAAAGTCAGCTTGCATGCGCCTGGCCCGCCACAAGGAGTCGCTAGAGGACAAGGAAATCCAGGCCGGCCAAATCCTCCCGGACGATGCTGGGCCAATTGAGCGTCACCTCATGGGTCTCCCCGTCGCGGCGGGCATTGACACAGCCCGGGATCGAACCCGGATGTGTAGTGTTGCCTCAAACACAGCAGTGCACTGGAGGCCCTATGGTCTGTGGTTTTGAGGCAGGTTGGACATACTGCCAAATTCTCTAAAACAACGTTGGAGGCGGCTTATGGTAGAGAAATTAACGTTAAATTATCTGACAACAGTTCTGGTGGACATTCCTGCAATCAGCATGCCAATTGCATGCTCCCTCAACTTGAGACATCTGCGACATTGTCTTGTGTGACAGAACTGCACATTTTAGAGTGACCTTTTATTGTCCCCAGCACAAGGTGCACCTGTGTAATGATCATGCTGTTTAATCAGCTTCTTGATATGCCACACCTGTCAGGTGGATGGATTACCTTGGCAAAGGAGAAATTCTCACGAACAGGGATGTAAACAAATTTGTGCACATCATTTGAGAGAAATAAACTTTTTGTGAGGATGGAAAATTACTGGTTTCTTTTATTTCAGCTCATGAAACATGGGACCAACACCTTACATGTTGTGTTTATATTTTTGTTCAGTATACATACAAGTTAGTCATTGTAAAAATCAAAGTAACTCCCTGTAGCTGATCCATCACACTCACTGACCTGATGGTTTATTAGGAAAGTGTCTATTCCATGTTGACTAGCTATAAATTAAATATAGTTATTTGGCATCACATGCACATCAAGTCAGCCATTGACAAAACTGCAGAACTGACGGTGTACAAAGTTCTTCTTTTTCTTTAGGATTTGGTTGGCGGGTCGCATCAAACTTTTAGGTGCATACACACATACTATTCTCGATACAGTAATACAAAATTGCCCTGCCAACTATTAGCCCTCTCAAAACCAAAACACCAACCCCATTCACTATTTAACCCTATCTAAAACTACTCCAGACCAACAGTCTGAGAGGACACCACTCAACACCGCCTGTAACTGTTCTGCAGTAAATCCTCACATTCCCAAGTACTTCTCAGCCACTGCCTCTCAACCGGTGCGTCAGCGTAGCCTAGTGGTTAGAGCATTCTACTAGTAACCGGAAGGTTGCAAGTTCAAACCCCCGAGCTGACAAGGTACAAATCTGTCGTTCTGCCCCTGAACAGGCAATTAACCCACTGTTCCTAGGCCGTCATTGAAAATAAGAATTTGTTCTTAACTGACTTGCCTAGTTAAATAAAGGTAAAATAAAGAAATCTGTGAATATCAATTAATTTCTGCAATACAATTGACAACCATGGCTATGAATGCTAAAAAGCCCACCTTACTGGGGCAAATATTTTCCCTCTGTCTCTGCCTACTTACAGGAATCCTCTCACTTACTCTCTTCAGTGCTATGACACTTTCCGTACTACTCTAACCCTGGCAACCTCGACCCCTACAACTAACACACACAACTTTCTCCACTGATACTACACATTCCTTTGTCTCATGCCCTCCTGCACACTTCTTACATCTAGGAATCTCCCTCCTACACTTTAGTGCAACATGCTGATAAACTTGACACTTAAAACACTGTAGTATTTTCGGAACAAAAGCTCTCACGGGATAACTTACACAACCTAACTTGACCTTGTCTGGCAAAGACAACATTAAAACTCAGCAGGAAAGACCATGTCTTCTCCGTTTCCACACGCTCTACACAGCATCTGCGTCTCAACAAACGGCATGCGCCACAGACACCGGGAATATTCAACTTCAACTGATCCTCCTCAATACTTAATGCCAACCCTGTTATCATTCCTTTCAAAGGTGCCCTGCTCCGGAGAGCAAAGCAAGTCACATTTCTTGTCCCTAATCACGTGACCTATGACGACTGCTCCCTCTGGACTAAATAAACACAATAAATGCCACTCCTAGTTACTCTCACCAACTAAACTGTCCCCAAACTTCTCTGCCCAACCTGACACCATATATGAATCAGCCAAAATGCAAGGATCCATTCTCTTCACAAATCCCACTCGTACTGGGCCATAATGATCCTTTTCATCCTATGGACGAGGCCCAAACTCAGCGGTCCTCACTGCAGGTACTATATCCATACTCAGGTTCCATCTCTCAGGTACCTGCGCACATATCCCTGATTTTTGAACTTGGCGCCAACCTCCCTCACTACACCGCTTCCCTCATCTCCTTCTCGGCGGTCATCACTGCACCTGCCACCACAACTAATTCACCCTCACTCTACACGTTCCCTTTCCTTCTCTTGCTCTTCCAAAAGTTCTGTGCGATCTTCCATTTCATATTCCACTTTTCTTGTCTTTTCCTTTTCCTTATCTGCCATCTTCTCCTTCACCAGATATTCCAGAAGTCTTCTCCATTCCCCCACCCCATATTTATTTATAATATGTTCATCTTCCTTCCTTGTCCACCATCTTCTTTCATCTTGTCCAAGGGCAAGTTGTAAGTGCTTTAGTGTACAGACTTAATGTTTATTAACACACCACACTAACCGGAATGACCAAAACGAGATAACTACTGAATGAGCTGCTTCCTGTGCTTGGCCCTCTTATGTTGAACATAATACATGTCTCTCTATCCACCGGATATGTACCAAATTCACTAAAAGTGGCAGTAATAAAGCCTCTCTTGAAAAAGCCAAACCTTGACCCAGAAAATGTAAAAAAACTATCGGCCTATATCAAATCTTTCATTCCTCTCAACATTTTTAGAAAAAGCTGTAAATTACTGCCTCCCCCTGAAGACAAACAATGTATACGAAGTGCTTCAGTCTGGTTTTAGACCCCATCATTGCACTAAGACTGCACTTGTGAAGGTGGTAAATGACCATTTAATGGTGTCAGACTGAGGCTCTGCATCTGTTCTCATGCTCCTAGACCTTAGTGCTGCTTTTGATACCATCGATCACCACATTCTTTTGGAGAGATTGGAAAACCAAATTGGTCTACACAGACATGTTCTGGCCTGGTTTTAATCTTATCTGTCGGAAAGATATCAGTTTGTCTCTGTGGATGGTTTGTCCTCTGACAAATCAACGGTAAATTTTGGTGTTCCTCAAGGTTCCATTTAGGACCACTATTCTTTTCACTATATATTTTACCTCTTGAGGATGTCATTCAAAACATAATGTTAACTTTCACTGCTATGCGGATGTCACACAGCTGTACATTTCAATGAAACATGGTGAAGCCCCAAAATTGCCCTCGCTAGAAGCCTGTGTTTCAGACATAAGGAAGTGGATGGCTGCAAACTTTCTACTTTTAAACTTGGACAAAACAGAGATGCTTGTTTTAGGTCCCAAGAAACAAAGAGATCTTCTGTTGAATCTGACAATTAATCTTGATGGTTGTACAGTCGTCTCAAATACAACTGTGAAGGACGTCGGCGTTACTCTGGACCCCTGATCTCTCTTTTGACGAACATATCAAGATTGTTTCAAGGACAGCTTTTTTCCATCTACGTAACATTGCAAAAATCAGAAACTTTCTGTCCTAAAATGATGCAGAAAAATTAATGCATGCTTTCGTTACTTCTAGGTTAAATTACTCCAATGCTTTACTTTCCGGCTACCCGGATAAAGCACTAAATAAACTCAGTTAGTGCTAAATACGGCTGCTAGAATCCTGACTAGAACCAAAAATTGGATCATATTACTCCAGTGCTAGCCTCCCGACACTGGCTTCCTGTTAAGGCAAGGGCTGATTTCGAGGTTTTACTGCTAAGCTACAAAGCATTACATGGGCTTGCTCCTACCTATCTTTCTGATTTGGTCCTGCCGTACATACCTACATGTACGCTACGGTCACAAGACACAGGCCTCTAATTGTCCCTAGAATTTCTAAGCAAACAGCTGGAGGCAGGTCTTTCTCCTACAGAGCTCCATTTTTATGGAACGGTCTGCCTACCCATGTGAGAGACGCAGACTCGGTCTCAACCTTGAAGTCTTTACTGAAGACGCATCTCTTTCAGTAGGTCATATGATTGAGTGTAGTCTGGCCCAGGAATGTGAAGGTGAACGGAAAGGCTCTGGAGCAACGAACCGCCCTTGCTGTCTCTGCCTGGCAGGTTCCCCTCTCTCCACTGGGATTCTCTGCCTCTAAATATATTAAAGGGGCTGAGTCAATGGCTTACTGGTGCTCTTTCATGACGTCCCTAGAAGGGGTGTGTCACTTGAGTGGGTTGAGTCACTGACGTGATCTTCCTGTCTGGGTTGGTGCCCCCCCTTTGGCTGTGCCGTGGCGGAGATCTTTGTGGGCTATACTCGGCCTTGTCTGAAGATGGTAAGTTGGTGGTTGAAGATATCCTCTAATGGTGTGGTGGCTGTGCTTTGGCAAAGTGGGTGGGGGTTATATCCTTCCTGTTTGGCCCTGTCCGGGGTATCATCGGATGGGGCCACAGTGTCTCCTGACCCCTCCTGTCTCAGCCTCCAGTATTTATGCTGCAGTAGTTTATGTGTCGGGGGGCTAGGGTCAGTTTGGAGTACTTATCCTGTCTTATCTGGTGTCCTGTGTGAATTTAAGTATGGTCTCTCTAATTCTCTCTTTCTCTCTCTCGAAGGACCTGAGCCCTAGGACCATGCCTCAGGACTACCTGGCATGATGACTCCTTGCTGTCCCCAGCCCACCTGTCCGTGCTGCTGCTCCAGTTTAAACTGTTCTGCCTGTGGCTATGGAACCCTGCCCTGTTCCCCAGACTTGCTACCTGTCCCGGACATGCTGTTTTCAACTCTCTAGAGACAACAGGAGTGGTAGAGATACTCTTAATGATCGGCTATGAAAAGCCAACTGACATTTACTCCTGAGGTGCCGACTTCCTGCACCCTCGACAATTACTGTGATTATTATTATTGGACCATGCTGGTCATTTATGAACATTTGAACATCTTGGCCATGTTCTGTTATAATCTCCACCCGGCACAACCAGAAGAGGACTGGCCAGCCCTCATAGCCTGGTTCCTCTCTAGGTTTCTTCCTAGGTTTTGGCCTGTCTAGGGAGTTTTTCCTAGCCACCGTGCTTCTACACCTGCATTGCTTGCTGTTTGGGGTTTTAGGCTGGGTTTCTTTACAGCACTTTGAGATATCAGCTGATGTAAGAAGGGCTATATAAATAAATTTGATTTGATTTAAGCCACACCTCAAAAAAGCCATGACTACAATCTTCTGATAGGCTGTCACTCTCACAGTATGCTGCCAATAAGCAATTAATATGTGTGCTGTCAACAATAGAGTCAGTGAAGGCACAGTAATCTACTGGTAAGAATTCTAGTAGCAGTAAGTCTACTTTCTGTTACTGGCAATATTTTGATTACCTGCTTGCATTGGCATAAACATCAAAGACTTAAATTGCTATACTCACGGTTGGCACAAACACACATATCTGACCACATCCCCTGGATATGCTACTGAGCTCCACCAGTACATTGCCCCCACCTATCAATGCACAATGATGACCTTACCTTATATTCTAAATATTGGATAGAAAAATGTCCCATTATACCTATAAGATACCAAACTGTGAGTTCGTATGTGTACCTGTGAAGTGTACCTTTGAACTTTGTGTATCCCAGGTAACAACACTGTAGTGTACCCTAAGCATACCCTTTTGTGTGTGTTAATATATGTTTTAGCTGTTGGTATGAACCTAGTGGCACTGCAGAAACATTCATTCATTCCCAACCAAGAGGTTGCAAGTTAAAATCCTCAAATAAGTAATGTATACTCTATGTCAAGTGTCCTTGAGCACTGCTAGTGTTATGTTGGTGGGGATAATTGAACAACCATTTACTTGATACTGATCAGCTTTTAACAAAGTGCAGAAATGCATTCTTAACAATGAGGCTGTTGTCGTATCTCTTTCACACTCACAGATCTAGTGGCGTGGCTCCCATTTAAGGCTTAGTCTCAATTGTGGTCACAGTTCAAGATTTTGCAGTAATTTAAATCAGAATAGAGCAACATACTGTCCTTTTATAGAAATAACATCTACAAGTTGTTGTATATAATTACTTTATTTTTTACTGCAACTTTAGGCAGTAAAACATTTTTGCCAATCTCTATTATAGTATTCACCCCCCTTGTTTTTTAAAAACATTTGTTGTATTACAGCCTGAATATAAATAATACATTTTTTTTGGGGCAATGGGATGCACACAATACATGTGTCAAAGTGCAATTATTAAAAATGATTAACAATGTAAATCTGAAATGTCTTGACTCAATAAGTATTCAACCCCCCTTTGTCAAACTTAAGTTGAGGAGTAGAAATGTGCTTAACAAGTCACATAATAAGTTGCATGGACTCACTCTGTGTGCAACAATAGTGTTTTAACATGATTTTTGAAAGAATACCTAATCTCTGTTCCCCATTCATACAGTTGTCTGTAAGTTGAGCAGTGAATTTCAAACACAGATTCAACCACAAAGCTTTTCCTATGCCCCACAAAAAGGTCATCTATTTGTACATTTAACAAGTAGACATTGAATATCCTTTCAGCATGGTGAAGTGTTGAATTACACTTTGGAGGATGTATCAGTACACCCAGTCACGACAAAGATAAAGGCATCCTTCCTAACTGAATCGCCAGACAGGAAGGATTTCACTATGAGGTCTATTGTCACGTTCTGACCTTAGTTCTGTTATTATGTCTTTTGTTTTAGTATGGTCAGGGCGTGAGTTGGGTGGGTTGTCTGTTAGTTTTTCTATAATTTGGGATTTCTGTGTTCGGCCTAGTATGGTTCTCAATCAGAGGCAGCTGTCAATCGTCCCTGATTGAGAATCATACTTAGGTAGCCTGGTTTCACTTTTGAGTTGTGGGTGTTTATTTTCTGTGTTTGTGTTTGAGCCACACGGGACTGTTTCGTTTGTCTCACGTTGTTGTTATGTATTTTGTAGTTTTCAGTTTTTCTTATTAAATTATGGACACTTACGACACTGCAAATTGGTCCAATCTATCTTACTCCTCATCAGAGGAAGACGACGAACATTACATCTATGGTGACTTTAAAACAGTCACAGAGTTTAATGGGTGTGATAGGAGAAAGCTGAGGATGGATCAACAACATTGTAGTTACTCCAAAAACGAATCTAATTTAAAGAGTGAAAAGGCCTGTAACGAATAAAAATATTCCAAAACATCCTGTTTGCAACAGGAAGTTGTAGTAGTAAATCCTGCAAAAGGTGGCAAAGCAACTAACTTTTTGTCCTGAATTTAAAGTGTTTTGTTTGGGAAATCCAATACAACACTTAACTGGGTACCACTCTCCATATTTTCAAGGATACATCATTTTATGGGTATGCTTGTAATCAATAAAAATAAGTGGAATGGAGCGAAGTACAGACAAAATCCTAGAGGAAAACCTGGTTCAGTCTGCTTTCCACCAGACACTGGGAGATGAATTCACAGGACAATAATCAATAACACAATGCCAAATACACACTGGAGTTGCTTACCAAGCAGACAGTAAATGTGTGGCCGAGTTACAGTTTTGACTTAAATCTACTTGAAAATCTATGGCAAGACCTGGAAATGGTTATTTAGCAATGATCAACAATCAATTTGACAGAACTTGAAGAATTTTGAATAATCCAGGTGTAGAAAAATCTTAGAGACTTTCCCAGAAAGACGCGCAGCTGTAATCACTGCCAAAGGTATTGTAAAAGTATTGTAAATGAAATATTTTTGTATTTAATTTTCAATAAATTTGCTAACATTTCTTAAAACATGTTTTCACATTGTCATTATGGGGTATTGTGTGTAGACGAGAGATAATTTTAAAAAAATCAATTTTGATTGATCAATTTTGATTCTGGTGGCGCAGCAGGCGCTACATATTTCTAAGCAACCATTAGGTTGTGAGTTCAAATCTCAAGTTGAGGTTGATTCCTGAAAAAGCAGCGTACAGTCCATTATCACCTGCATTTAGCTGTAAAAATACAGTACTTACAGTAGATTTACCTTATTCTGACCACAACTAGACAAAATGTTTTAAAAATGTCCTTGGGGACGTCTCTGGAACAAACCGGGAACTCGACAAAACCTGCAGGGGACCGTGACTGATTGAATTGATGTCAATTATTGTGTTTCAAAGTAAAATATTCGAAATGACATTTGACAGTTTGGTTTTAACGTGTGTGTCATGGTATCACATCCCCATATTTACTTCACATGAGGTCATGTTTTCGCACCTTGCTTCACATGTTGTCACATCAAATCCCATCAGATCAAGTCATTACATGAGACCACACAAAGCACAAAGTGTTCGTGTGAAATTCTGTAAGGGTTTCACTATGTATTGTGCATTATTCTTTTCAAAATGATGCAAGCTCTATCACGGTGTTGGGGAACAAGTCAGCAAGTTTCAAGTCATACCATAGATTTTCAAGCAAAACAGCAACTCGGTCACTCTCTTTCACTGTCTTCGTGGTCAGCGACTCCAGTGTAGATTTGGCTTTTGTGTTGTAGGTTATTGGCCTGCTGAAAGATGCATTCATTTCCTAGTGTCTGGTGTAAAGCAGACTGAAGCACATTTTCCCCCGATGTGAAGCTAAATCCCGTTTCTTTTCATTCTGAAAAACTCTCCAGTCATTGCTGATGTCAAGCATACCCATACTGTGATGAAGCCACCACCATGCTTAAAAATAAGGCAGTCACTCAGTGATGTGTGGTGTTGGATTTACATTTAAGCCAAAAGTGTATTCCTTGGCTGTGGTTTTTTTGCAGTATTACTTTAGTGCCTTGTTGCATACATGTGCATGAATTAGAATATTTTTATTCTGTATATTTTATTCTTCTTTGTCATTTAGGTCATTATTGTGGAGTCACTACAATGTCGTTGATCCATCCTCAGCCATCCATCCTCAGCCATTTTCTCCCATCACAGCCATTGAACTCTGTAGCTGTTTTTAAATCACCAATGTTCTCATTGTGACATCCCTAAACAGTTCCCTTCCTATCCTGCAGCTCAGTTCAGAAGGACAACTGCATTGTCCAATACATCATCCACAGCATAATTATTAACTTGACCGTGCTTAAAGATACATGAGATGACCAAAAATGTGTGGACACCTGCTTGTCGAACTTCTCATTCCTAAAGCATGCGCAGTAATATGGAGTTGGTCCTCACCTTTGCTGCTTTAACAGCCTCCACTCTTCTGGGAAGGCTTTCCCTAGATTCTGGAACATTCCTGTGGGGACTTGCTTCCATTCAGCCACAAGAGCATTAGTGAGGTCAGGCACTGATGTTGGGCGATTAGGCCTGGCTCACAGTCGGCATTCCAATTAAACCCAAAGGTGTTCGTTGGGGTTGAGGTCAGGTGTCTGTGCAGGCAAGCTAAGTTCTTCCACATCGATCTCGACAAACCACTTCTGTATGGAGCTCGCTTTGTGGACGGGGCATTTTCATGCTGAAACAGGAAAGGGCCTTCCCAGACTGTTGCTACAAAATTGTAAGCACAGAATTGTCTAGAATGTCATTGTATGCTGTAGCATTAAGATTTCCCTTCACTGGAACTAAGGAGCCTAGCCCGAACCATAAAAAACAGCCCCAGACCATTTTTCCTCTTCCACCAAACTTTACAGATGGCTCTATGTATTTGTCAGGTAGCGTTCTCCTGGCATCTGCTTAACCCAGGATTGTTCGTCAGACTGCCAGATGGTGAAGCGTGATTAATCACTCCAGAGAATGCACTTCTACTGCTCCAGAGCCAACACTTGGCATTGTGCATGGTGATGTTAGGCTTGTGTGCGGCTGCTCGGCCATGCAAACCATTTCATGAAGCTCCCGACGAATAGTTATTGTGCTGACGTTGCTTCCAGAGGCAGTTTGGAACTAGTGAGTGTTGCAACCGAGGACTGATTTTCGTGGACGCGTTTCAGAAGTTCCATTTTGTGTTTTTAATTTAAAAAAATGTATTTTGTACTTTTAACCCTTTTCGTGATTTCCAATTGGTAGTTACAGTTTTGTCCCATCGCTGCAACCCTCGTACGGACTCGATAGAGGATAAGATTGAGAGCCATACATCCTCCGAAAACACCACCCTGCCAAGCCGCACTGCTTCTTGACACACTGTACGCATAACCGGTGACCTGCACAGATGTGACCCAGAAGTCAGCTTGCAGGCGGCCAACCCGCCACAAGGAGTCGCTAGAGCACGATGGGACAAGGACATCCTGGCCGGCCAAACCCTCCCATAATGACTCTGTGCCAATTGTGTGATGCCTCATGGATTCCCTGTCACGGCCAGCTGTGACAGCCTGGGATCAAACCTGGGTCTGTATTGATGCCTTAGACCACTGCGCCACTCAGGAGGCCTGTTTTGTGAGCTTGTGTGGCATACCACTTCACGGCTAAGCCATTGTTGCTCCTACACGTTTCCACTTCACAATAACAGCACTTCAATGTTTTATATATTTTTTTATTGGTAGGCCAGTTGAGAACAAGTTCACATTTACAACTGCGACCTGGCCAAGATAAAGCAAAGCAGTGCAACACAAACAACACAGAGTTACACATGGAAGCAATACAACACGGTTGACCGGGGCAACTCTAGCAGGGCAGAAATGTCCACATTTGTTGGGAAGGTGGCATCCTATGATGGTGGCACGTTGAAAGTCACTGAGCTCTTCAGTAAGGCCATTCTAATGTCAATGTTTACCTTGGGAGACTGCATGGATGTGTGGTCTCTTTTATACACCTGTCAGCAACAGCTGTGGCTGAACATTTTTAATGAATGGGTGTCCACATACTTTTGTATACACAGTGTATATTCAATGTCTGATTTGTTATTGTTACCAGTCTACTAATCACTTCCCTTCTTTATAAAGCTTTCAAAAAGCTGTGGTCTTTGTAATTGAGTCTGTGCTTGAAATTCAATACTTGACTGAGGGTCCTTAC